>NW_015379516.1:3912-5345 GCF_001522545.3 Parus major
GGGATTTATTCCTGGGGTTTATTTATGGGGATTCTGGGATTTACGGGATTTATTCCTGGGGTTTAGTCATGGGAATTCCGGGATTTACGGGATTTATTTATGGGAATTTCGGGATTTATGGGATTTATTCCTGGAGTTTATTCCTGGGAATTGTGGGATTTCTGGGATTTATTCCTGGGGTTTATTTATGGGAATTCTGGGATTTATGGGATTTATTCCTGGGGTTTATTTGTGGGAATTCCGGGATTTATGGGATTTATTCCTGGGATTTATTCCTGGGAATTCCAGGATTTATTCCTGGGATTTATTCCTGGGAATTCCAGGATTTATTCCTGGGATTTATGGGGTTTAGTTCAGGAATTCCAAGATTTATTTATGGGAATTCCGAGATTTCTGGGATTTATTCCTGAGGTTTATTTATGGGGATTCTGGGAATTCCAGGATTTATGGGGTTAATTTCCCCTTTCCTGTTAATTAACCGGTGTTTAATTAACCCCGTGTGTGCCAGTGACCTGCTGCACAATATTTATATTTATATTTATATTTATACTTTTATTTATATTTATACTTTTATTTATATTTATATTTTTAATTGCCATTTCCCTGTTAATTAACCCCAATTAATTAACCCTTTGTGTGCCAGTGACCTGCTGCAGAACGCTCTTATTGATATTTATATTTTTTTATATATATATATATATATAGAATTTATTTTTTTAATTTTTTAATTTCCATTTTTAATTGCCATTTCCCTGTTAATTAACCCAATTAATTAATTAACCCCTTGTGTTGCAGTGACCTGCTGCAGAACGCTCTTATTTACATTCACATTTACAATTGCATTTTTATATTTATTTTTATTATTAATTATTATTATTATTATTATTATTATTATTATTAAATTTTGATTTATATATTTTAATTTCCACTTTAACCCTAATTAACCCAATTAATTAATTACCCCCCTGTGTGGCAGTGACCTGCTGCAGAACGCTCTTATTGATATTTATATTGATATTTACATTTACATTTACATTTTTATTTATATTTATATTTTTTATTTAATTTTTAATTTATAATTTTGATTTCCCCTTTCCTATTAATTAACCCAATTAATTAATTACCCCTCCTGTGTGGCAGTGACCTGCTGCAGAACGCTCTTACTGATATTTATATTGATATTAATATTGATATTTATATTTATATTATTTTTTTATTTTTTTTATTTTTTAATTTAATTTCTATTTTAATTTCCCCTTTCCCATTAATTACCCCAATTAATTAATTACCCTTTGTGTAGCAGTGACCTGCTGCAGAACGCTCTTACTGATATTGATATTGATATTGATATTTATATTGATATTAATATTGGTATTTATATTTATCTATATATTATTTTTATTATTTTTTTAATTTAATTTCTATTTTAATTT
>NW_015379516.1:5808-8407 GCF_001522545.3 Parus major
CGGCCCCGGTGGAGCTCATGGAACTCAATAAAGGCTTTTTATGGATAGGATTTTGTGTCTTTAATTCCTCAAAATTCTCATTTCTGCTTCATTAAATATCCCCAGTCCCATCCTGACATTCTCTACACCTCAGATCCCAAAGGGATCCACCGGGATCTGATGGGATCCAGCAGGATCTGGCCCCGGTGGAGCTCATGGAGCTCAATAAAGGATTTTTGTGGATGAGGTTCCGGGATTTTTTGTCTTGAATTCCTCAAAATTCCCATTTCCGCTTCATTAAATTTCCCAAATCCCATCCAGACATTCCCTACACCTGAGATCCCAAAGGGATCCACCGGGATCCAAAGGGATCCAAAGGGATCCGGCCCCGGTGGAGCTCATGGAACTCAATAAAGGCTTTTTATGGATGGGATTTTGTGTCTTTAATTCCTCAAAATTCCCATTTCTGCTTCCTTAAATATCCCCAATCCCATCCAGACGTTCCCTACACCTCAGATCCCAAAGGGATCCACCGGGATCTGACGGGATCCGGCCCCGGTGGAATTCACTCAGCTCAATAAAGGCTTTTTTTGGATAGGATTTTGTGTCTTTAATTCCTCAAAATTCCCATTTCTGCTTCATTAGAGATCCCCAATCCCATCCTCACATTCCCTACACCTCAGATCCCAAAGGGATCCACTGGGATCCGACGGGATCCGATGGGATCTGGCCCCGGTGGAGCTCATGGAGCTCAATAAAGGATTTTTGTGGATGGGATTTCGGGGTTTTGTGTCTTTAATTCCTCAAAATTTCCCATTTTTCCATTCCCCAATATCCCCAATCCCATCCAGACATTCCCTACACCTCAGATCCCAAAGGGATCCACTGGGATCTGACGGGATCCGGCCCTGAAGGAATTCACTCAGCTCAATAAAGGATTTTTATGGATGGGATTTTGTGTCTTGAATTCCCCAAAATTCCCATTTCTGCTTCCTTAAATATCCCCAATCCCATCCAGACATTCCCTACACCTGAGATCCCAAAGGGATCCACCGGGATCTGATGGGATCCGATGGGATCTGGCCCCGATGGAGCTCATGGAGCTCAATAAAGGATTTTTGTGGATGAGGTTCCGGGATTTTGTGTCTTTAATTCCTCAAAATTCCCATTTCTGCTTCATTAAAGATCCCCAATCCCATCCTCACATTCCCTACACCTCAGATCCCAAAGGGATCCACCGGGATCCGACAGGATCCGATGGGATCCAGCCCCGGTGGAGCTCATGGAGCTCAATAGAGGATTTTTATGGAGACACTTCCAAGTTCTGGTGTCTTGAATTCCTCAAAATTCCCATTTCTACTTCATTAAAGATCCCAAATCCCATCCAGACATTCCCTACACCTGAGATCCCAAAGGGATCCACTGGGATCTGACGGGATCCAAAGGGATCCGGCCCCAATGGAGCTCATGGGGCTCAATAAAGGATTTTTATGGATGGAATTTTGGGGTTTTGTGTCTTTAATTCCTCAAAATTCCCATTTCCACATTCCCCAATATCCCAAATCCCATCCAGACATTCCCTACACCTCAGATCCCAAAGGGATCCACTGGGATCCGACAGGATCCGGTCCCAGTGGAATTCATGGAGCTCAATAAAGGATTTTTTGGATAAGATTTTGGGGTTTTGTTGTCTTTAATTCCGCAACATTCCCATTTCTGCTTCATTAAATATCCCCAATCCCATCCTCACATTCCCTACAGCTGAGATCCCAAAGGGATCCACCGGGATCCGACGGGATCCGATGGGATCCGGTCCCAGTGGAATTCATGGAGCTCAATAAAGGCTTTTTTCGATCAGATTTTGGGGTTTTGTGTCTTTAATTCCTCAAAATTCCCATTTCCACATTCCCCAATATCCCCAATCCCATCCAGACATTCCCTACTCCTGAAATTCCAGAGGGATCCAGCGGGATCCAGTGGGATCAGAATTCCCAGGGTTCTGGAAAAGACTTTTTGGGATTTGATCCCAGGGTTTTGTGCCCTGAATTCCCAACGTGACCTCGATGGGATCTGGAATGGGAAATTGGGATTGGGAATGGGAAATTGGGATTGGGATTGGGAAATTGGGAACTGGGATTGGGATTGAGAATGGGAAATTGGGATTGGGATTGGGAAATTGGGATTGGGATTGGGATTGGGAATGGGAAATTGGGGTTGGGAATGGGAAATTGGAAATGGGAAATTGGGATTGGGAATGGGATCGGGAATGGGAAGTTGGGATTTACTGGGAAATTGGGATTGGGAATGGACATTTGGGAATGGGAATTTGGGAATGGGATCGGGAATGGGATCAGGAATGGGATCCCACCTGTGGGTCCATGGGGATGATCCCTGGGATCTGGAATTCTGGGATTCCGCAGGATTTGGGGGACAATCCCGGGATCTGGCCCGGCCTCGCAGCCGGAGGGAAAACCTGGGAATCTCCCGGCTCCTCCGGCCCCGATTCTGCTCCAGCTCCGGCTTTTCCTTGGATCCTGGCCCAGATCCCAATCCCAATTTCCCATTCCCAATCCCAATCCCGATCCCAATTTCCCATTCCCGATCCCATTCCCAATCCCAA
>NW_015379516.1:9780-13043 GCF_001522545.3 Parus major
GCACGGAGGGGTCGGGATCCTTCAGGAGCAGCTTCAGGGCTGGAACGGCAGAGAAGGGATCGGGATCAGGATCGGGATCGGGATCGGGATTGGGATCGGGATCGGGATCAGGGTTGGGATCAAGATTGGGATCAGGATCAGGATTGGGATTGGGATCGGGGTCGGGATCGGGATCCTTCAGGAGCAGCTTCAGGGCTGGAACAGCAGAGAAGCGATCGGGATTGGGATTGGGATTGGGATCAGGACCGGGATTGTGATTGGGATCAGGATTGGGATTTGGGATCAGGGTTGGAATCAGGGTTGGGATCAGGATTGGGATTGGAATCAAGATCAGGATTGGGACTGGGATCAGGATCAGGATCAGGACTGGGATCAGGATCAGGATCAGGACTGGAATCAGGATCAGGATTTGGATCCTTCAGGAGCAGTTTCACAGCTGGAACAGCAAAGAAAGGATCGGGATCAGGATTGGGATTGAGATCAGGATTGGGATCAGGGTTGGGATCAAGATCAGGATCAGGATCGAGATCAGGATCAGGATCGGGATCCAGATAAGAATCAGGATCAGAATTGGGATTGGGATCGGGATCAGGATCGGGATTGGGATGAGGATTGGGATCAGGTTGGGATCAGGATCAGGATCCAGATAAGAATCAGGATCAGGATTGGGATTGGAATCAGGATCCAGATAAGGACCAGGACCAGGATCAGGATTGGGATCGAAATCAGGATCAGGATCAGGATTGGGATCAAGACCAGGATTTGGATCAGGAGCAGCTTCAGGGCTGGAACAGCAGAACAGGGATCGGGATCGGGACTGAGATCGGGATCGGGATTGGGATCGGGATTGGGGTTGGAATCGGGATCGGGATCAGGATTGGGATCAGAACTGAGATCGAGATCAGGATCGGGATCAGGATTGGGATCAGGACTGAGATCGGGATTGGAATCGGGATCGGGATTGGGATCAGAACTGAGATCGGGATCAGGATCGGAGTCAGGATTGGGATCAGGACTGAGATCAGGATCAGGATCGAAGTCAGGATTGGGGTTGGGATTGGAGTCAGGATTCGGATCAGGATCAGGATCAGGATCAGGACCAAGATCAGGATCGGGATCAGATCCAAGATTGGAATCAGGATCAGGATCAGGTTTGGGATCAGGATTGGCATCAATACTCCCCAAAAAAATACAAGTTTGGGATGATCCCGAAAAACCCCTAAAATGAAAATAAAAGGCTCATGATGATCCCAAAAAAGAAGGAAAAATTTGGGATGATCCCAAAAAATTTAAAAGAAAAGCTCGGGGTGATCCCAAAAAAATAAAAGCAAAAGTTTGGGATGATCCAAAAAAAATTTAAAGGAAAAACTCAGGATGATCCCAAAAAAATTAAAATAAAGGCTCAGGAAGATCCCAAAAAATGGAAATTCAAACTTTGGGACGACCCCAAAATAAAGGAAACGGCTCCGGACGATCCCAAAAAAAACTCCGAGAAAAAGTTTGGGATAATCCCAAAAAAAATAAAAATTTGGGACAATCCCAAAAAAGCCCAAAATAAAAACCCGGAGCCGCTTTGATCCCGGGAATTTGGGCTCGGATCGGGAGCGAATCCCGAGGGATTTCTCCCATCCCCCCCCTTCACATTCCCAAAAAATCCTGGAGCAGCTCCCGGGGTTTCATCCAAGGTTTGTTTTTCTGTGTTTATCCCACATTCCTGGGGATTTTCCCTCATTTCCCGAGAGGATTGGGATCCCCAAAAATCCCGGGAATTCCGAGCGGATTCCGAGTCCGCCCCCGTTTTGTTTGGAATTTTTGGGGTTTTTATTGGATGAAAAAAAAGGGAATTTTTTGGCCTTTTTTAGGGTTTTTTTTTTGTGGTTTTCTTGGAAAGGTCTGGAATTTTCCGGGCTGGAATCCACGGGATGAGGTCAACGGAGAGAGGGGAAAAAAAAAGGGAAGGAAAAAATTCCTGAAATCCAGGAAAGTGATTTCATCGCAGGCCGAGGGATCCAAGAGGGCCCTTCCCGGGAGGCTCCGGAGGGAANGGATCCAGATAAGAATCAGGATCAGGATTGGGATTGGAATCAGGATCCAGATAAGGACCAGGACCAGGATCAGGATTGGGATCGAAATCAGGATCAGGACTGGGATCAGGATCCAGGTAGGGATCAGGATCGGGATCAAGATCAGGATTTGGATCAGGAGCAGCTTCAGGGCTGGAACAGCAGAACAGGGATCGGGATTGGGGTTGGAATCAAGATCAGGATCAGGATTGGGATCAGAACTGAGATCGAGTTCGGGATCAGGATTGGGATCAGGACTGAGATCGGGATCGGGATTGGGATTGGGATCAGGATCAGGACTGAGATCGGGATTGGGATCGGGATCGGGATTGGGATCAAGATTGGGATTGGGACAGGAGTCAGGATTGGGGTTGGGATCGGAGTCAGGATTGGGATCAGGATCAGGATCAGGATCAAGATCAGGATTTGGATCAGGAGCAGCTTCAGGGCTGGAACAGCAGAACAGGGATCGGGATTGGGGTTGGAATCGGGATCGGGATCAGGATTGGGATCAGGTTTGGGATCAGCATTGGGATTGGGATCAGGATCAGGATTGGGATCAGGATCAGGATTGGGATCAGGACTGAGATCGGGATCGGGATCGGAGTCAGGATTGGGATCAGGATCAGGATCAGGATTGGGATCAGGACTGAGATTGGGATTGGGGTTGGAATCGGGATCAGGATCAGGATTGGGATCAGCATTGGGATTGGGATCAGGATCAGGATCGGAGTCAGGATCAGGATCAGGATCAGGATCAGGATTGGGATTGGGACCGAGATCAGGATCAGGATCAGATCCAAGATTGGAATCAGGATCAGGATCAGGTTTGGGATCAGGATTGGGATCAATTATCCCAAAAATATAAAAGGAAAAGTTCAGGATGATCCCAAAAAACTCCTAAAATTAAAACAAAAGGTTCAAGATGATCCAAAAAAAAGAAATTATGGAATTTTCAGGATGATCCAAAAAAACCTGAAATTAAAGGTTTGGGATGATCCCCAAAACCCCTAAAATTAAAATAAAAGGCTCAGGATGATCCCAAAAAAGAAGGAAAAATTTGGGATGACCCAAAAAAAATTTAAAAGAAAAGCTCGGGGTGATCCCAAAAAAATAAAAGCAAAAGTTTGGGATGATCCAAAAAAAATTTAAAGGAAAAACTCAGGATGATCCCAAAAAAATTAAAATAAAGGCTCAGGA
>NW_015379517.1:0-3433 GCF_001522545.3 Parus major
GGGGGGGCCTTGGGCTGTAAGTCCCTTCCAAAGATGCCAAGTGGATTTTACTGAAATGCCCCAGGTGGGGAGATTTAAATATCTTTTGGTAATAGTATGTCAATTAACAGGATGGCCAGAAGCTTTCCCTGCTGTTTCAGCAACCACAGGGTCAGTTATTAAAGTATTTTTGGAACAAATAATTCCAAGATATGGGATGGTGGAAGCAATAGATTCAGACAGGGGAACTCATTTTACTGGAAAAATTCTTATAGGAGTAATGACTGCTTTAGGGATACGATGGAACCTCCACACTCCCTGGCATCCCCAGAGCTCAGGCCAGGCTGAAAGGATGAATGGGGAAATAAAAAAACATCTTCTGAAGCTAGTGATAGAAACAAAAATGCCATGGCTGCGGCTCTTACCACTAGCTTTAGCAAGAATAAGGGCCAGAGCCAGGGAAGATATTCAATTATCTCCCTTTGAATTGATGTTTGGAATTCCTTATCCTTGTAATTCTCAGCCTGGGGCGGGGGTAGAGATAAGTGATGTATATCTAAAACAGTATGTGGCTCGGATACTGTTTCTTGTGAAATCTCTTCGACAGGAAGCTCAGCTGACACAGACCCTGCCTTTGGACTTTGCGGTGCATAATATCCAACCAGGAGACTGGGTCCTAGTTAAAGAGTGGAAAGAAGCACCCCTGCTGGCTAAGTGGCGTGGACCTTTCCAGGTGTTACTGACCACAGAAACAGACATCAAGAGAGCTGAACATGGGTGGACCTATCACACTCGGGTCAAGGTCTCTAAAGCTCCAGAGATTTGGACCTCTCAGCTGGAAGAGAAAGATGGGAAGCCGTGACTTCCGCAGGAGTAGGCTGGAGCAGTAGCCGTGCGTCAACATCCGGGGAAGCCATGAGTGCCTACCCACAGACTGACTGCTGAAATAGTCTGCATCCCTACTCTCAAATCTCCAGTCACTAGGAGCCAATCCACGCTGTCATTGCTTTCTTTATGCTAAGCTGTTTCTGTGCCTTCACTTGCCACAGGTGGTGTAGAAGACAATGTGAAATTGAAAATTAGATTAAGAAATTAGATTATAACACTATTAGAATGTTTCTCTTAATAATTTTACCTTTGTATTTTCAATTAAGTTGGTGTCTAAAGTGAGAAAATAATTTTTTAACCTTAGGAGAAGAAGTAGCAAAAACCTTTAACCGTAGAAATTGTTGGTCTATGGAGGACCAGGGGGATCTGAAAGCTGGCCACATGGGTGGCCAGCCCAGTCGAGCCTAAATGGTGGGTTAGCACCCTGAGTGAAGTCCGTAATGGAACAGGATTTTGGGACAAAGAAGGAAGTCCATGGCAGCTTCATTCTTCTGAAAGAGGCATTTATTGCCTAAACAGAACAGGAAGCACATATGTGGGAAAGAGCGTTTGTGACTGGACTTTATCTTTGGGTTTAGATTGTTGGAGCCCCAACTGCCCTCCTTATGACTGTTCCAGATATCGAGGCAGATGGAATCAAACGCATGTTAAGCTCACTAATGGTAGCTGGATAAGGTGTTCCTTCCATAATTACCAAAAGGATTTTGAAGGCTGTAAAGCAGTGGGGAAGGATAAGTTTTTTGACCCCTTATTGTTAAGCTGCCCCTGGGATAATTCCACAAGTAAGACACATGTTGTCCGAGACTATCAGTGGAAATGGCAACACCGGAATGGAACTTGAACTCTTTTCAGTAAGTTCTGGTCCAGATCTTAGAAAACAGATCTGGGATGTAATTGCAAGTGGAAACCTCATGTTGGAGCTTGGAAATGCAAATATTGTGATTCTTATGGTGAGGCAACTATTGTTGGTGGACCCCTAGGCCCTGGAAGCAAGCTGTATTTTGACCCACCAGTTGATGATGAAAATTGGAAAGGTCCCTTTGCTAACGGGTCCAGGGCTCTAAAGGGGCATTGCTGGATTTGTGGCCAATATGCTTACCACAGTCTACCCCCAAACTGGTCAGGGATATGTTATGTGGGGTATATTAGACATTGTTCTTTCTGCTACACAAGTTCAAGGAAATCAGTTAGGAATCCAATTATATGATGATCTATTTAGAGAGAAGCGGTCCATTGATACATCCCTGGCTGGAGGGAGCACCCAGAAGTGGGGCAAAGATGAATGGCCACCTGAACGAATCATACACACTATGGACCAGCTACCTGGAACCCAAATGAATTAATATCAGGTGCCAGAGAACCCATTTATAATTGAAATCAGATAATCAGGTTGCAAGCTGTCTTTGAAATAATAATCAACCAGACAGCTACAGCTCTTGACCTTCTTGCTGACCAGCCTACTCAGATGAGAAATGCAGGATTTCAACATCAGATAGTATTAGACTATTTATTACCAGAAGAAGGCAGAGTGTGTGGAAAATTTAATGACTCAAACTGCTGTTTGCAAATAGATGACAATGGAAAAGTGGTAAAACAAATAACAAAAGGAATAAGAAACTTAGCATCGGTCCAAATTTGGAAAGGATGGGAATGGGACATGTTTTCATGGTTACTTGGTGGCCTATGGGTCAAACAAATGCTTTTTTTTTCCCTCTTATGTGTTGTAGCAGCTCTAATTTTTTTACCATGCATGATCCCTTGCTTAATACGACTCATTCAACTCACGTGATCAAAGGAATGCAGGGAGTAGCTGTACCTACTGACCTAGAGATAGCTACAAAAGGGCAGAGGGTGATACCCCTGCAAATAATTGCAAAGCCAAAAAGAACCCAAGAAATTAAGTCAATGATAACTGAAGTTTGTAAAGACAATTATTAACAAAAATTAAAAGAGGAGGGATTGAGAGGAATTATTGGTTTGTCTTTACAAATAAGCTGTGGGTCTGCTGATAAAATGCAGCTATCAGTGAGAGACAACAGAAACAATAGGATGGATTCCACTGGAAGATGAAAGAGGCACTGAAAGAGCACTATGAATTACACAAAAGTTGAGAATTAAGAAGGGATTATGCATTGTGGGGGGGGGAAGGTGTCCTAGGTATCAGGTGTTCCAGGAAGTCTGTACCTCTCAAGTAACTCAGCCTATGGGGAAAGAGAGAAGCGACAAGCGTTCAGGGAATTAGGATAAAAAGGAGGCTGCACCCTCCAAAAATTGGAGAGACCCCAGGACAATGCCCCATGGCCTCTCACTTTATTCAGATAAAGAAGAAGGGCTTCTCTGTCTCCTTTTTGGACATAAACCTCTGGTGTTTGTGGATTAATTTTCCTGACACTGGTCACCTCTCTGCTTCCTCGATTGCTTCCCTGCAAGTTTCCTTCATTTTCATATGAAAAGCACCTGGAGTGGAGATTCATGTGGCGGAGGCCCTTGTGATCTGTAGAAGGAATAGCAGAAGTAGTAACTAACAGTCATAAAAACAGCAGCAATAGGGAACCAGCCACACAGC
>NW_015379517.1:3814-7044 GCF_001522545.3 Parus major
CTCATTCTGAAGCACACACACTAGAATACCCTGCTCCATCTCTGACAAGGGATGCACAGGACGTCCTCAGCAGCTTCAGGCACCCCCTTAACAGCCTGACAGCCAGCCCTCTCCCACAGCTCCAGCCTGGCTCTGCAGGTGCCTTCCTGTGAGACCTCCCTGCTTCTGAGAGACAGCTCTGGCCTTCTTTTCTGGTTTTGGACTAAATGGGGAGAAAACCTCCAATGCCCCCACCCCCACACCCCCCCGGGATGCAATCCAATGTGGCCCTGTTCTCCCACCCCCCAGCCGGTTTGGGAAGAGATTTCTCTGAGAGAGGTGGAAAAAATCTCTTTATTTAACAGGCAAAGCACTACCCAGCCCAAGAATGAACAATATCAAATGACAAAACCTCTCGCCACTCTGAAGAGATGACAAAATTCAGAGGGTCTCTTTCCTGTGGATGTTTGCTGTGTTATCAATGCCTCTGGTGCTGCAAAATGCCACTGCCCAGGCTGGGCTCCCACTAGCCCATGGGTGCAAGCTCCCGGTGCTCCCCTGAGTCCCCAGCCCAGAGCAGGTTCGATCTGTTTCAAAGAAAAGGGAAAGAAAACAGTCCAGGAAGATCTCTCTGTTTCGGCTAGCTGGAAAAGCCAAGGCGATCTGTGCCTTGTTGTCTGTCTGTGCTGTAGTCAAAACCCTGTCCCGGGATGTGGGGGGAGCAAGTACAGTCTCTGATAACAGACTCGGTGCCTCTTCTCCACTCACTTTTACTCTTAGATGAAGTTTTAAGGCTACAAAACCTTTTTCTGGGCTAGGTGGACAAAAGGGATACAATTTAACATCACAATCACCCCAGGACACTTTACTATTCCACTTCATCCAAATGATACCCCAAAGTTTACCTTCACAGTGCGTTCCATTAATAATGCTGCACCAGTGGAGCATCTTCAAAGGGAAGTTCTTGCTCGAGGTATGAAAACCAGCCCTACAATTTGCCAATGGTATGTTGTTCAGACAATTAGCATCAGGAAGGGAACAGTTCCCAGGGACATATAATCCATCATTATATGGACGATATTTTAATAGCCACTCTAACTAAAAAAGATTTTTCACTAATTCAGCCAAGCCTTTAATGATACTATGCAATCCTTAAAAACATTTGGGCTGCAAGTGGCACCAGGAGAGGTACAGCAGCAACCACCTTGGAAGTACCTTGTGCTCAAAGTTATGGATCAGAATACACAGGCTCAAGTAATTCAATTCTCGACAAAAATGAAGAATTTGAATGATGCCCAAAAACTTCAGGGTCCCATCAACAGGTTCAGAACCTATCTAGGGTTGACTGCCCCACAATTCGCAGTTAGTATTTTGCCTCCTAAAGGATGATCTAACTTCCCCCAGGAAATTAACCCTGGAAACAGCAGCCACTCTGAAATAGTAGAGCAGAACCTCACAAAGAGACAGGTCCACCAGCTTTGCCCAGAAGTGGGTGTCACTGTATTCATATTCACATTGAATTCCATCCTCCTGCAGTTATTGGACGGTGGGGTACTCAGTGGTCTGACCCTTTCCATGCTTTAGAATGGATGATCTTAGCCCATCAGCCTAAAAAGGCAGCCCCTACCATCTTGGAATGAATTGCCCAGTGAATCATGGAATGGCAAAAAAGAATCATGAAATGTTACAATTGACTGCAAAAGATCCTTCAAAAATCGTGATAGCTGTCAGGCAAGAAGAATTTGCACAGTGTTCTGCCAACAGCACAGCTTTGTAAAGTACATTGCAAAATTTCTCAGGGCAAATCAGTTACCGTCTACCGAGTCATACGTTGCTGCAGCTGAGTTGGACCACTGCAATATCCCTGAAACTGCTGAATGCTAGAACAACCCTTCAAAGGTACTACTGTGTTCAGTGATGGCTGGGATTTACATTCATATTTATCATGAGGGGACTTGAGTATTTTGTCTCTCTGACACAAAAAGCACAATTAGACAAGTTCTTTTCCCCATTCTTTAGGTTTCCCACGCTTTCAAGGTTAAACAGGTCTTAGCGTGAAGTTGCAAAGTTGTAATGTTAAATTCCTAAACCACCTGCATGCCACTTGGAGACTTTGTATCGGTGGTAATCCCACTTGACAGCTCCGGGATGCGACTGCTACATTGCCAATGATACAATGGGATACGTCGGTGGCTGAACGCAGCTAGGCCTGTGGAATTAGCTGGAAGGTCAAAGGGCCGGGTTTGTCAACCTTGTCTCCAAGGGCCCTGGAGACAGCATGACAGATGCTGCTTTTAGATTCAGCAACAAAAAGGGGGGACATTGGGGATGTTTTGGCTGCCCTGCTCTTCCTTGCCTTTGTCTGCAAATGCAATTGCACTTTCTTCTTCATGAAGAAGTTCCATGGCTGGGCAAAAAGTGGCCAACGGGCCATATTCCAAAGGCAGCGTAGACTGGAGTTGCTAAAGAAAGGAGTCTGTTCCTAGTTGCAAAGCCCACCAGAATAGCCACAGGAGGGACATTTCAGACAGAATGGGCAAATCCGAAGTAAATGTTGAGCCGTACTCCCAGGGAGACAAGGAAGGGAATCTTCCAACTGGCTTGAGGGTTTTAAAGATGTTTTTATACTGGCTGTGAGCTGGCATTGGAGAAAGAAATCCTGAAGTGCACCTGGTCATCTTCTCTGCTTCCTCGATTGCTTCCCTGCAAGTTTCCTTCCTTTTCAATTTGAAAAGCACCTGGAGTGGAGATTTATGTGGCGGAGGCCCTTGTGATCTGTAGAAGGAATAGCAGAAGTAGTAACTAACAGTCATAAAAACAGCAGCAATAGGGAACCAGCCACACAGCCAATCCATTTCTCTGGAGTGTTTGGTCTCCAGAGACTGGTGACAAGGCAGGAGTCTAAAGGCAATCTAGGAAGCCATCTGCTCTGATCAGCTTGGCCAGACCAGCACACACACGTTGACTGGGCCATTTGCTGGGTCGCAGCCTTCTGCTGCTCGGGAAACAATCTCTGCTTTTGCCTTTACTGCACAGGGAAGCTCAGGCAAAGCCCTCCCACTCCCAGCTGCCCTCACAAAAAGAATGTCCCAAGTGCTCCCTGACTGCTTGCAAGCTCAACAATGGCTTCTGTAGGGGGTCCAAAGTGTGTGTCTGACTTTGGAGGGAGGAGGAACATGTGGTACAGCTCATTCTGAAGCACACACACTAGAATACCCTGCTCCATCTCTGACAAGGGATGCACAGGACGT
>NW_015379517.1:7984-10276 GCF_001522545.3 Parus major
ACAAAGGCAAAAGAAACCATTCTTTTCCAAACTGAGCTCCTAACGGGGTCAAGCTGGTTTCCTCTAGTGCCCAGAAATGCACAGACACAAGCAGCAAAGTGCAAATAGACTCAGTTCTGTTCTTGGCTTGCAAGGAGAGAAGTGTGTTCCTTAGCATGCCCTGCCCCTCCTGTGCTGGCTGGCATCTTCCACCACAACAGGGACAGCCGAGGAAGTGGCCTGGTCACCAGCTCCCTGTCTAACACAAAACCTGGCAGCAAAGCCGCAGCGCTTCTCACTGACTTGACCGGGCCAGGTAGCACATGGGGCTGGCACAAATGCTGCTCAGCTGTCCCTGTTTGGCTGGCACCAACCTCTAAGAGCGGGGCAGGAGGGACAAGCTGGGTCCCCTCTGAGGCTCACAGTCAGCCTCCCACAGCCCCTGCCTTCCCACAGATCAACCTAGAACCGCTCGGCAGGGACTGCTTCCATTGTGTTTTCCAAACCCCACTGTGGGCCTCTGTCCCCAGCATTGTGATACTTCAGCTCCTTCGCTACCAGGTAAACCTGAAAACAGCAGCTGAGAGCAAAAGAGGGCCTCAGAAATGACCAGAAGCTGGGAGCTCTCCTCTGAGCAACACCTGTGAGAACTGGGCTTCTTTGGCCTGGAGAAGGACAAGCCCTGAGGAGACAAGTTCAGTAATTGAAGGGTCTTTGAAGAAAGATGGGGACACATCTAATTAGTAGGGCCAATTGCAAGAGAAAAGGGGGGAAAGGTTTGAAACTAAATTCCATTCAGATTGGCTCTAAGGAAGAAACTCTTTAGCAGGAGAGTGCTGAAATGCTGGCACAGGTTGCCCAGAGGGCTGGCAGGTGCCCCGGCTCTGGACACATTCAAGGTCAGCTTGGCTGGGGCTCTGAGCAACCTGATCTACTTGAAGATGTCCTTGCCAGTGGCTGGGGGTTTGGACTAGATGTCCTTCAGTGGTCTCTTCTAAGCTCAACCAGTTTTGCATCCTACTTGGTTTTCATTTGAAAAGCAACCAGAGTGGAGATTACTATGGGGGGGACAACCCATCTGATGCCTTAGAGTTGGGCCAAGGAGCAAACCCTGTTTGCCAGGGAACAGCTGTTTGGCCTGCAGCCGCTCTGCATTGTACCTTCAGAAGTTCCTTGGCAGAGCCTCGCCTGTCCACATCCATCTGCAGGCAGCAGCCCAGAAATTCACTCAAACCCGGGTGTAGGCTGAGCTCTTCCAGATGTGGTATTCCTTGGGTGCTGATCAGATAGTTAGCCTGAGGAAAAGGGAAACATGAGACTCTACCTAATTTTTTCCTATCCTTAAGTGGCCACCTGGACCCCATATTTTAAGCTGCAGTCTGCAGTGGCAATTTCTTGCCCAGCAGAAGCTTTGAGATGAGCCTTGTCTCCCAAAAGAAGAAAGGGCTCCTCCAGTGCAGCCCCAGCTATTCCATCATACAGAAGGTGTCGCCTTGAAAGTTTATGCGGGTCCCAAGGACACTTTTACAAGTGAGCTCTCTTGGGCCCTTTGAAGCTGTGGGAATGGGATTTTGTCTAATGGAGACAGACCGGAAGGCCACTGGCTTCTGAGCGTATTTGCACCTTACCTTGGAACTGATTTCCCAAATATACGGAGCCTCTCCTTTGGCCATTTCTATTCCCACGATGCCAAGGGACCAGATGTCAACTTTGGGGCCGTATGGGTCTCTCCTCACCACTTCAGGTGCCATCCAGCAAGTGGTCCCGACCATCGACCTCCGTTTACTCTGCTCAGGGGTGAGCAGAGCACAAGACCCAAAATCAGCTGAGGAGAAAAACAAACAAACACTGCTTCAAGTAGGAAACCAAAGCAAAGGGTTCCTCACTCCAAGTCTCAGGATGCAGTGCTGTATTGAGCTGGAAAAGCCGCTGTGCTCTCTTTCCTCAGGGCTGCAGCCAAGCAAATTGGCAATTGTCCACTTAACAAACCCACCACCATTCACACCGTGGCTTTTCCTCATTCACCTGAAGGTTTACATTGAACCTCCCTCCCTCCGGAAAGGACACACGCTAACCAAAGTTACTCCTGACGCCTTGTTGCTCTCTCGACCTCTCAGCACCTTGCAGCAGCGCCCTGAGCTTGCAGGAGAGCTCTGTGCACTCTCACCAGCACCACTGCTGGGCACCTGGCAGCCACTCAAAAGCAGCCCCACACCGGCTGCTCCGAGCGCTGTGCCTGACCAGGAATACCCACCCAACTTGACAGAGCCATCCAGGCCCAGAAGGATGTTTCCACTTTTGATGTCTCTGTGG
>NW_015379518.1:0-2689 GCF_001522545.3 Parus major
AAATCAGGGAAAAATGGGAGAAAAGACCTGTGGAATTTTTTTCCATGGAATTGTAATCCTCCACCACGGAATCCTCGATGACGTCGCTGATTTTTTGCCATGGTTCCAGCTCCTCCTCCTCACATTCCATGAAAAGATCCGTGTCCGCCATCCTGGGGGAAAAAAAAGGGGGAAAAATGGGAATTTGGCACTAAAAAACTCACAGGGGTTTTTTTTTCCCAAGGGGAGGGATAGGAATATTCCTATTCCAAGGGTTTGGGATGGTTTTAGATCCCGAAATTCCAAGAGAAAACAAATGGAGATGGGAATTTTCAGGGTATTTCTTTGGTTTTCTTGAGGGAAATTTGGGGGAAATTCCTGGATTTGACTCAAAATTGGAATTTTTTCCCCTCCTCACTCAAGGAGGAATTCCAGGTTATTTCTCTGCTTCAAAATCTCCCTTTTCTTCCAAGGAAATCTGTGGAATTTGGGATGAAAATACCCAGGACTGACTCAAAATTGGAATATTTTGCCTCTCCCCCACAGGAATTCCAGGTTATCTCCTGGTTTTAAAAATTTCAACTCCCCAAAATTTAAGATTTCCAAAAATTCCAAATTATTTTTGGTTATCCTGAAATTCCCAGCTTGGAAAGAGCAGCAGGAGCTTCGGTTTGGAGGCTTTGAATTAAAATTAGAATGAAGTAAAAATTTAAAAATAAAAATGGAAATGAAAATTTAAAAAAGGGTAAACTGAGTTAAAATAAAATTTAAATTAAATTAAAAATTAAATTAAAAATAAAACTAAAATTAGGACTAAAAATAAAATTATAATAAATATATTTATATGTAATATATAATAATTATACATATAAACATATAAATATATATAAATATATATAAATATATATAAATATATAAAAATATATATAAATATATAAATACATATAAATATATATAATAAATATAATAAAATAAATAAATAAAGTTAAAACTTGAAATAGGAATAAATAAAAATAAAAAGTATGAACCAAAATAAGGAAAAATAAAAAAATATGGACAAAAATAGAAAAATTAATAATAATAAAAATGTAATATAAATATAAATAAAAACATTACTACAAATATAATTAAAAATATACATAAAATACAGATTGAAGTGAAAAGAATAAAGAATTATTTTCCCCCATTCCAAGAAAATTTTCCATCATTCCCTCACCCAGGCAGAAGCATCAGAGAGAATTCCCAAGGTTGGGAGGAGAATTCCAAGAATTTGGGGATTTAAAGGAAAATTTGTGCAGGGATAAAAAATAAAAACAAAAATAGAAATTAAAATTAAAGCACTGGNGAAATTAAAATTAAAGCACTGGGAAGGGAATTCCAAGAATTTGGGGATTTAAAGGAAAATTTGTGCAGGGATAAAAAATAAAAACAAAAATAGAAATTAAAATTAAAGCACTGGGAAGAGAATTCCAAGAATTTGGGGATTTAAAGGAAAATTTGTGCAGGGATAAAAATAAAAATGAAACAGAGCTCCCCAACCTGGGAATTCTCTCCGTTACTTCCATCTGAAGTGGTGGAAATGTGGAAAATTTTCCTGGAATGGGGGGAAAAAATAGGATTTTGGTGTCTGCCATGGCACAGAACCTTGGAATGTTCTCCTGCCCCTTCCCAAAAAATTCCATCCTCCAGGCCTTGGGGAAACTGGAAAAATGATCCCAAACAAATCAGGAATGGTTGGTTTTCCTTGGCTTTGAGGTGGATAAAATGCCCCAATTAAATGTTAATAAGAACTAATAATTCTATTTCATTACCGGCCCTAAAACATCCAGGAATTGGGAAAAAATCTGGGAAGTTGGAAGTGAATTTGGGAAGCAAAAAGCAAATTTCTTTTGGGATGTCACCTTCCCATCCATTAAAAAAACCAGGAAAACCTCATCCCAAGCAGCTTTTCATTAATTAATCAGATTTAATTTGTGTTAATTAAGCATTAAAAGCTTTTCAAATGCTTTGATTTTTTTTATGATCATTAATTTTTTTCCCCAGCATTTTTGGGAATTTTCCTGGTGGGATCCCTTCCATCCCCTGGCCACGCTGGGATCGGGTGAATCCCAAAAAATCGAGTTGATCCCGAGAAAATCGGATTTTTGGGAAGCAGGATCCCATCCAGAGGGAATTCCAGGAAAACCTCGGGATGGCACCAAACACTGAGAATTTTCAGAGCCAGCAGCAGCCTCGGGGGATTTTTGGGATGGAATCCCAAATCCCGCTGGAGGGAGGGAGGGAGGGAATTCCTGACCCTTTCCCAGGAGGGAAAAGGAGGAGTTTTCCCGTTTTTTCCCTGCTTGGATCCGGGTGGGATGAGGGGATGGAGCTGCTCTTGAGGGTGACAGCACAGGGATGTGACAGGGAAAAGTGGGAAGAGAGAAGAGATGGGATCCCAGATCCCAAAGGATAAAATTTGGATCCCAATCCCAGACCCCTGAGGAGAATATTTGGATCCCAATCCCAGATCCCAGAGAAATAGGGATCCCAATCCCAGATCCCTGAGGAGAATATTTGGATCCCAATCCCAGACCCCCGAGGAGAAAATTTGGATCCCAATCCCAGATCCCAGAGAAATAGGGATCCCAATCCCAGATCCCAAAGGATAAAATTTGGATCCCAATCCCAGATCCCTGAGGAGAATATTTGGATCCCAATCCCAGATCCC
>NW_015379518.1:4453-5576 GCF_001522545.3 Parus major
CCCCCATTCCCGGGCGGTTCGAGCCGGTTCCACCATACCGATCTCCCCCCCACACACACTTCCACCTCCATCTCCCGCTGCCACCGCCGCCACTCCGGGGGGGGGCCCCGCCGTCTTCATCCCCCCCTCCTTTCCCCGCGCCCCCCGCCTCACCTTCCTCAGCGCTGCCGCCGCTCGCTCCTATGGGGCTCCGCCGACCCGCAGGGCGCGGGGGCAGGTGGCATGAGCCCCCCCCCCGTCCCTCACACTTGGCGGGATGCTGAGGAGGAGGATGAAGATGACGATGATGAAGAAGAAGGAATTATCCCTGCCTCTTCTCGCCCTCTGTACGTTGTGCCGGGGGGCGGCTCCGTGCTTGCCGTGCGTGTGGGGTTTTTTTTCTTTCCCCCCCCACCTCTCCTCTACTTCACTTCTCACGGGAAAAAAAAAAAAAGGGGGGGGAGGGGGGGGATAAAAAAAAAAAGGTCGTCGGGCCCGGCGGGCTGATACAGGCGCGCGGCGCCCGCAGCCGCACCACACACACAACACACACACCACACACACAAAAAGGGGACCTGGACGGCGGAGGGATACAGCTGACGTCACTTCCGCCTGCGCGCGGTGACGTCACGGGGGCCGGGCCCTGAGGCGGCTGAGGGAGGGAAGGGGAAGGGCGGGAAAGTGGCGCCGCTGGGTCGCGACCCCCGGCCGCTCCTCACGGGTCTTGCCCTCATGGATCCGCCGTTGCTGCGCTTCTCTGGGAATCCTGAGGGGGTGAAGGGCTGGAGAAGCTTCTCAGGGGCTGAGGGGGTGCTCCTCTGTCGGGTGGGCCCGTGAGCCTCTCTGAGCCGGCGGGTGAGGGATGGCTGGTGCTCGCTGGTTAAGATTTCCCACCTGAGGGCAAAAATTCTCCACCTGAGGGTAAAATCTCCCACCTGGGCAGGTGTTGGGTTTACCTGGGTGGGCTTCGCCCACCTTCAAGCCCTCGTGGAGTTGGGTCCAGCCCTCCTTGACATTCCCAAGGTGCCAAAGTGGTCCCTGGCTCGCCTGAGGGCAAAAATTCCCCACCTGATCCAGCCCCAAAATGAGGAAAAACAGCCCCAAAAAATGAGGAGAAATCAGCCCCAAAATGAGGAATAAACAG
>NW_015379518.1:8178-11373 GCF_001522545.3 Parus major
TTGGATTTTGATATTCCCTAAAAACCCCGGTGGGTTTTAATTCCAAACTTAAATTCTTTCCTTGCAATCCCATTTTCCTTCGAATTAATTGGGAATTTTGAATCCCTAAACTTCTAAAAACTGGGGAAAAAACCTGGATTTGCTGGTTGGGAGCAGGAAAAACCTTTAAGGATCAGAATTGAGCTTTTCCTTGATTTTTTTTTTGGGATAAATCCCTGATTTCCAGGATATTTTTCCTGTTGTTTTTTTTTAAGGATAAAACCTTGGATTTCCATGAACTTTCACTTTTGGCTCGGTGGGACAAGTGGGAGGGGCCAAAACTTGGAAATTATTTCCATGGGAATTATTGGGAATTCAAACTAGGGGGGGAAAAAAAAAAAGAAAAAATCGGGAATTTTGGGATCAAACTCAGCCAAAAATAAAAAAAATGAGGAATTTTTTGCAGGAATGTGGAGCCAAAAAGACCCAACATTCCAACCAAAAATATCCCGATTTTCCTGGAATTTTTTTTCACTCTCAAGTGGAATTTTTCAAGGAATTCTTTTGGCTCCGAGGTCCTGGAAGTCGATAAAAAAAAACTTGGGATTGATTGACACACCTAGAAGGACCTGGGAGCTGCAAAAAATTGGGAATGATGGAAGGAAAGAAATCCTGGAATGTTCTGGAAAATGAACTCCTTCAATTTCCTTGGGAATTTGCTTTTTTTTGGGAGAAGATTCCTGAAATTCTTGTTTGGTTTTTTTTTTTCCTGGGGTTTCTCTGTCGTTTTAATTTGAATTTTGGGGTTTTTTTCCCAAATTTAATCAGGAATTGCCTCCCTGGAATTTGGAATATTGATTAAACCTTGGAATTCCAAGGAAATTCCCAATTTTTCCCCTCCTAATTTGGTGCTTTTGGGTCAAGTCAGGGAGCCAAAAATTGGGATAAATTCCAGTGGTTTTATCCCTTGGAATGAGCAAATCCAAGGCCCAAAAATTGGGAATGGGGAATTGCATGGAATGGGGAGTTGGGAATGGAGAATTCCATGGATTTGGGGCTGGGAATGGGGAATTCCATGGATTTCAATCTGGGAATTGGGAATTCCATGGATTTGGGGCTGGGAATGGGGAGTTGGGAATGGGGAATTCCATGGATTTAAGGCTGGGAATTGGGAATGAGGAATTGGGAATTGGGAATTCCATGGATTTAAGGCTGGGAATTGGGAATTCCATGGATTTAAGGTTGGGAATAGGGAGTAGGGAATTGGGAATGGGGAGTTGGGAATGGGGAATTCCATGGATTTAAGGCTGGGAATTTGGAATTCCATGGATTTAAGGCTGGGAATTTGGAATTCCATGGATTTANTAGGGAAAGCAGTCCCAAAATAAGGAAAAAACAGCCCAAAAAATGGGGGAAAGCAGTTGACAAAAATGAGGAGAAATCAGCCCAATTGGGATAAACAGTTTCTGTAACTTATGATAGATTTACTTACATTTTATAATTAATTATATTTTATATATTTATATTTAAAATATTTAAAATTATATTATATTTAAAATAATTCTCATCTGAAATAATTACTACTTAAGAATTTTATTTTTATTTGTTTTTCCTTTGTTTATTATTTGCTTATTTATTAATAATTAATTATTCATTATTGATTATTATTTTATCCATATTTCAAATGAAAATATTAATTTAACTGGATTTTCTTTGCCTTCCTCCTTTAGGGAAGGAATTCCAGGCTGGAATTTCAAGGTTGAAAATCAGAATTTTTCCCCACTTTCTCCACCTTGGAAGAATCAGGTTCCAACATCTGGGAAAGAATCCATCAAAACAGGAGGTTGGGGTTAATCAAGTAAATTTTAGCTTTTATTATTAATTAATTTAATATATTTTAATCTAATTTAAATACAGAAACCACTTAAACACATTCCAAATCCTGCTTTAATTCCCTTTTTATTTCCCAAATCCCTCATTAAATTTGGGATGGGACAGAAATTGGAGAACCCTGAGCTCCCAAACTTTTAATTTTTTTTTAGGAATAAACCCAAATTTGCTGTCCCACAATGAATTCCAGAATAAAGAAGGAGATTTTTAGGGAATCAGGGGATAATTAAGGACTAATTATGGACTAATTAAGGAAGTTGTTCTGAGCCAAAGCAGATTTTTATCTCAGGAATAATTTGGATTTGGGATGGGCCCTTCCCACGCTTTTTGTGCTGCTATAAATAGAACTCTTAATTCACTTCTCTTCTCCCAGATGCCAAAATGTTGATTAAAATAATGATAAAAGAATGATTGAAATCATGATTAAAATGTTTTCCTCTTTGGGATGAGATTTAAGGAGAAAATTCCAGAATTCAGGATATACAGGGGAGGTTTGGGCTTGTGGTTGTGGGCAAAAGATGAGTTTGGGCTGGAAAAGCTTCAAAAATTGGGGGAAAAAGCCACAAAAATGGGGGGAAAATAAAAGAAAAATGAAGCAAAACAGCCCCAAAAATGGGGGGAAAAATAACCCAAAATTGGAGTGAAAATAGCCCAAAAAAATGAGGGAAAGAACTCAAAAATTGAGGAAAAATAACCCAAAATGGGGAAAAAATATAAATCAAAAATGACAAAAAAACAACACCAAAAAATGACGGGAAAATAGTAAAAAATGGGGGAAAGCAGCCCCAAAAATGAGGAAAAATGGCTTAAAAAATGAGAGAAAAGCAGCCAAAAATGGGAAAATTAAAAAAAACATTGAAATATTTTCAATAATAAAGGAACAATCCCAAAATAATCATTAAAATATTTTTTTTAATAGCAGGAAAATCCCATTTTTTGGAGAGGTTCCTGCTTTTCCTGGAAAAGCAGGGTTGTAGAAAATGGGGAATATTTTGGACATTCCAAAATAACCCCTGGGGGGAGGGAAAAAATGTCAGACTCCTTAAAAATTCCATAATAAATAAATTAGTAATCGCTAATTAATAAATTAATTCTCATTAGGGACAACCCCTGCAGGAATTCAGAGTGAAAATCTGATTTTCCAGGGAAAAAAAAATCGTTTTTTTTTTTTATTTTTGGGGTTTTTTCCACCCAAAAAATTCCACAGAATCGTTTAAAAAGTTGCTGAAACCTCTTGGGAGATAATTCCCTGGAAACATTCCCAAAATCCCGAGCTTTTCAGCCAAAATTTCTCCTTCCATCGCTATTCCCAAAAAAAAAAAGGGA
>NW_015379518.1:13539-14793 GCF_001522545.3 Parus major
AGGAGCCAATGGAAGGCCCCACATTCCCGGGATCTTTGTGTCGCGGAAACTCCGGAATTCTCCCCTTTCCCAGCGGGAAGATGCGGAACGTGCGGGCCGGGCTATCCCAGCCCCCTGGAGGCCATGAAAGGCAAGTTTGGCATTCCCAAATCCCAAAATTTATCTGGGATCCAGGCAGGGGGGGGAAAAAAAACCCCGGGAAAAGCAGGAATGGGGTGGGGTGTGGTTTATCCGGGAATAACCGCTGGGATGGCGCAGGGCCCCGGGAGCGGCTGCTGTACCTGCCCTGCATCTACCGGAACACCGGGATCAACATTCCCGATTTCCTGGCCACCGTGGACGTGGATCCACAATCGCCGCAGTACTGCCAGGTGAGGCTGCCCGGAGAACCCCGGGAAATCGGGGGGAATCCTGGGGAATCTGGGAAAATCCAGGAGAATCCATGGATGTGGATCCCAAAGCGCCGCGGTGCTGCCAGGTGAGGATGCCCGGAGAATCCAGGGGGAATCCGGGGGAATTTGGGATCCCAAATCCATGAGAATCTTGGGGAGAATCTGAGAGAACTCAGGAGAATCTGGGATCCAAAATCCAGGAGAATCAGGGAGAATCCAGGAGAATCTGGGGGAATCCTGGAGAATCCAGGATCCTGAATCTGGGAGAATCCCAAATCTGGGAGAATCTGGGATCCTGAATCTGGGATCCCAAATCTGGGAGAATCCAGGAGAATCCAGGATCCTGAATCTGGGATAATCCCAAATCTGGAAGAATCCAGGATCCTGAATCTGGGATCCCATATCCCCAAATCCGGGAGAATCCAGGAGAATCTGGGATCCCAAATCCTGGAGAATCTGGGAGAATCCAGGATCCTGAATCTGGAATCCCAAATCTGGGAGAATCCAGGAGAATCCAGAATCCTGAATCCGGGAGAATCCAGGAGAATCTGGGATCCCAAATCCGGGAGAATCCAGGAGAATCTGGGATCATGAATCTGGGATAATCCCAAATCTGGAAGAATCCAGGATCCTGAATCTGGGATCCCATATCCCCAAATCCAGGAGAATCCAGGAGAATCTGGGATCCTGAATCTGGGAGAATCCAGGAGAATCCAGGATCCTGAATCTGGGAGAATCCAGGAGAATCTGGGATCCCAAATCCTGGAGAATCTGGGAGAATCCAGGAGAATCTGGGATAATCCCCAATCTGGGAGAATCTGGGAGAATCCAGGATCCTGAATCTGGGAGAATCCAGGAGAAT
>NW_015379519.1:0-2366 GCF_001522545.3 Parus major
ATCCCAGTTTGGGAATGGGGAAATCCCAGTTTGGGAATGGGGAAATCCCAGGGATCCCAGTTTGGGAATGGGGGGATCCCAGTTTGGGAATGGGGAAATCCCAGTTTGGGAATGGGGAAGGATCAGGCTCAGACACGATCCAGGTTTTTGGAGCCTTCCTTTGAGCTGGAAAATCCCAAATCTCCTTTTGTCCATGCACAGAATTAAACCCCAAACATCCCTCCCCTCCCCAGGGTTAAAAACCCAGCTGGGAATCCTCTCCAAATCCCAAATCCTGAATTCCAGGATCCAAACCCCTGCGGGATCCTCGGCACCGAGCCAAGATCCGGCTCCACAAGGGTCTCCCGGAGAGGAGAAAACCCCGGGATCCACCGGATCCCGGGAATGAAGAGGACGAGGGATTCCTCAAGGGTCCACCCCTGGATCTGCTGGCTCCGGCCGCTCTCCCGGATCAGCCGGACGCTCTCACGGCCTCTCCGGAGCTGAGAGCCGGGAACGGGAACAGCCTGGAATTCCTGTCCCATCCCTGGGGCTGCGGCTGCTCCTTCTGCTCCGAGCCGGCGCTGCTGGAGCTGGGGCTGCGCTGGCTCCTGGCGCGGGCTCGGCACCGCGTCCTGGCCGGGAGCGCCGCCACCGGAGCCGCCCTGGCGCGGAAAGTGCTGGAACGCTGCGGGAGCGCCGGGAAACGGCTGGAGTGGGAGCTGGACAGGGCTGGGATGGCGGGGAGCGGCGGGAATGACGGCGGGAGTAACGGGAATGACAACGGGAATAACGGCAGGAATAACGGGAATGACAATGGGAATAACGGCAGGAATGACAGGGGGAATAACGGGAATGACAGCGGGAATAACGGCAGGAATGACAGGGGGAATAACGGGAATGACAATGGGAATAACGGGGGGAATAACGGGAATGACAACAGGAATAACAGCAGGAATAACAGGAATGACAATGGGAATAACGGCAGGAATGACGGCAGGAATGACGGCAGGAATAATGGGGGGAACAATGGGAATAACGGGGGGAATGATGGGAACAGTGGGATTGAGAGCAGTGGGAATGAGGGGAACACTGGGAATGAGGGAAACAATGGGATTGGAGGGAACATTGGAACTGGGAACAATGGGAATGAGAGCCGTGGGAATGGAGGGAAGAATGGGATTGGGGACATTGTCAAGGATAGGGGAATTCCTGGGAATAATGGGGACACCATCAGGGATGGGGACAGGAATCTGCAGGATCCCCCTGGGAATAGTGGGAACATCTTTGGGATCAGGGACCTGCAGGATCCCTCTGGCAATGGGAACGACTTTGGGATCAGGGATCCCCCTGGGAATGGGAACAGTTTTGGGATCAGGAACCCGCAGGATCCCTCTGGCAATGGGAAGAGTTTTGAGATCAGGGACACCTTTGGGATCAGGGACCTGCGGGATCCCCCTGGGGATGGGAACAGTTTTGGGATCAGGAACACCTTTGGGATCAGGGATCCCCCTGTGGATGGGAACAGTTCTGGGCTCAGGGACCCCCCTGGGGATGGGAACAGTTTTGGGATCAGGAACCTGCAGGACCCCCCTGTGGATGGGAACAGTTCTGGGCTCAGGGACCCCTCTGGGCTCAGTCCCCCCCTGGGCCCGCTGGCCGAGCTGGTGGCCATCGCCTACTCCACGCTGGCCCTGCGGGGGCTGCTGGGCCCATCCCACCTGGGTCTGCTTTGGGATGAGGAGCTGGAGCGGGGTCTGACCCTCCTGGCGTCCCAAAGCGCCCCCGTGGCCGGGCTGGCCGTGGCCGTGGCCACTCTGCTGCTGGCCAAAGCCTTGGCCACCCTCGGCCGCGTGGCTACCGCCCTCGGCCGCTCCGTCAGCGACGTCCTGGCCCAAAGCTGGACCCCCCGACCCCCAGCCAGCCCCAAAGAACCCCAAAAAACCCCCAAAGCTCCCCCCAAGAAAACCAAACCCCCCAAAGGCAAGGTGGGGAAGACCCCGAAAGCGAAGCCCCCCGGGTTTGGGGAGGTTTTCTCGCTGGGGGATTCGGACAGCGAGGTCCCCCCCATTGTCCTGCGGCCGGGGGGACCCTGCACCCCACACCCCAAATCGGGGGCGCCCCCAAAAACGCTGCTGGGGGGGCCCAGGACCCCCTTCAGCATCTTCAGCGAGGAGCCCTCCCCCAGCCTGGGCCGCTCCCGGCTCCGCAGGGCCCCCAAAATCCCGGGAAGGGTCAAGTCCCGGATCAGGGTGAGTCTGGGGGGGAATTTGGGGAGGGGAATTTGGGGAGGGGGAAAGTTTGGGGAGGGGAATTTGGGGATGGGAAATTGGGGATGGGAATTTGGGGAGGGAAATTTGGGAGGGAAATTGGGAGGGGAATTTGGG
>NW_015379519.1:5069-6373 GCF_001522545.3 Parus major
CACTGACCACACTGACCATTGACCACTGACCACTGACCACTGACCACTGACCATTGACCACACTGACCACACTGACCACACTGACCACTGACCATTGACCACACTGACCATTGACCACACTGACCATTGACCACACTGACCCCTCTGACCACTGACCACTGACCACTGACCACCAACCATTGACCCTTGACCACACTGACCACTCACCATTGACCACTGACCACTGACCACACTGACCCCCGACCCCTGTGTCCTCTCTGACCGCTGTCCGTGTGTCCGTCTGTCCGCAGGTGTCCCCTGTCTGGCCGCTGTCCCCTCACTGACCACTGTCCGTGTGTCTGTCTGCAGGTGTCCCCTCACTGACCGCTGTGTCTGTCTGTCCGCAGGTGTCCCCTCTCTGACCACTGTCCGTCTGTCCGCAGGTGTCCCCTCTCTGACTGCTGTCCGTGTGTCTGTCTGTCCGCAGGTGTCCCCTCACTGACCACTGTCCGTGTGTCTGTCTGCAGGTGTCCCCTGTCTGGCCGCTGTCCCCTCACTGACCACTGTCCGTGTGTCTGTCCGCAGGTGTCCCCTGTCTGACCACTGTCCCCTCTCTGACCACTGTCCCCTCACTGACCACTGTCCGTGTGTCTGTCTGTCTGCAGGTGTCCCCTGTCTGGCCGCTGTCCCCTCACTGACCACTGTCCCCTCTCTGACCACTGTCCGTCTGTCCTCAGGTGTCCCCTGTCTGGCCGCTGTCCCCTCTCTGACCACTGTCCGTGTGTCTGTCCGCAGGTGTCCCCTGTCTGGCCGCTGTCCCCTCACTGACCACTGTCCCCTCTCTGACCACTGTCCGTGTGTCTGTCCGCAGGTGTCCCTTGTCTGGCTGCTGTCCCCTCTCTGACCACTGTCCGTCTGTCCGCAGGTGTCCCCTGTCTGGCCGCTGTCCGCTGTCTGCTGGCCGAGGCTCTGGCGTGGGTCGGTCACTTCCCCCCGGGCTCTCTCTATGCCCAGCTGTGCCAGCTGCTGGCGCTGGCCCTTGGGGACAGTGACCCTGTGGCCACCGCGGGGCTGCTGGCCGAGTCCCTGGCGGTCACCGCCCGTCACCAGCTGCTGGCCATCGTCCACTCCAGGGCTCGGTGGGTGCTGCGCCCGCGTCCTCCTGGTGTCCCCTCCCGGTGTCACCTCCAGTGTCACCTCCAGTGTCACCTCCCGGTGTCACCCCACGGTGTCACCTCCCGGTGTCACCTCCAGTGTCACCTCCAGTGTCACCTCCCGGTGTCACCCCACGGTGTCCCCTTCTGGTGTCCCCTCCCGGTGTCACC
>NW_015379519.1:8893-10020 GCF_001522545.3 Parus major
ATTCCTGATCCCTGCCGCAATTCCCGATTCCCGGGGCCTGAATTCCCGATCCCCGTTGGAATTCCCGATCCCTGCTGGAATTCCCGATCCCTGCTGGAATTCCCGATTCCCAGGACTGGAATTCCCGATCCCTGCTGGAATTCCCGATCCCTGCTGGAATTCCCGATCCCTGCTGGAATTCCCGATTCCCGGGACCGGAATTCCCGATCCCCGATTCCTGAATTCCCGATCCCTGTTGGAATTCCCGATCCCTGGGGCCGGAATTCCCGATCCCTGATTCCTGAATTCCCGATCCCCAGGGCTGGAATTCCCGATCCCTGGAGCCGGAATTCCCGATTCCTGAATTCCCGATCCCTGATTCCTGAATTCCCGATCCCCGGGGCTGGAATTCCCAATCCCCGCTGGAATTCCCAATCCCCAATTCCTGAATTCCCACTCCCTGGGGCTGGAATTCCCGATTCCTGAATTCCCGATTCCTGAATTCCCGCTCCCCGGGGCTGGAATTCCCGATCCCTGAATTCCCGATCCCTGAATTCCCGCTCCCCGTTGGAATTCCCGATTCCTGAATTCCCGCTCCCCGGGGCTGGAATTCCCAATTCCCAATTCCTGAATTCCCGCTCCCCGGGGCTGGAATTCCCGATTCCTGAATTCCCGATCCCTGAATTCCCGCTCCCCGTTGGAATTCCTGATTCCTGAATTCCCGATCCCTGAATTCCCGATCCCCGTTGGAATTCCCGATTCCCGATCCCTGAATTCCCGCTCCCTGCTGGAATTCCCGATTCCTGAATTCCCGATCCCTGAATTCCCGCTCCCTGCTGGAATTCCCGATTCCCGATCCCTGAATTCCCAATCCCCGTTGGAATTCCCGATCCCTGAATTCCCGATCCCCGTTGGAATTCCCGATCCCTGTTGGAATTCCCGATCCCTGAATTCCCAATCCCCGTTGGAATTCCCGATCCCTGAATTCCCGATCCCCGTTGGAATTCCCGATTCCTGAATTCCCGCTCCCCGTTGGAATTCCCGATCCCTGAATTCCCGCTCCCCGTTGGAATTCCCGCTCCCCGGGGTGTTTTCCCAGGCTCCCCTGGCTGATGTTTTCCGGGAGCTGGAGCGGATCCAGCGGGAGC
>NW_015379520.1:0-997 GCF_001522545.3 Parus major
AGGTCCCTCAATGTCACCCAATTGTCCCTGAAGGTCCCTCAATGTCACCTGAAGGTCCCTCAGCGTCACCCACCATTGTCCCCCGCTGTCCCCCGCTGTCCCCCGCTGTCCCCTCACCTTGGAGCTGCTCGATGAGGGTCCAGGCCATGCGGGAACCGCTGGCGTCGAACACCACGTGACCCTGGTGGGGACACGAGGACGGCGTTGGGGACACCCTTGGTGTCACCTCCACCCAGAGGTGACTCTTGGTGACACCTCAATGTCCCCTCCACCCACAGCTGGATCCTGGTGACACCTTTGATGTCCCCTCCACCCACAGCTGGATCTTGGTGACACCTTTGATGTCACCTCCACCCAAAAATGACTTTTGGGGCCACCCTTGATGTCACCTTCACCCAAGGACAAATTCTGGTGACACCTTTGATGTCACCTCCACCCAAGGACAAATTCTGGTGGCACCTTTGATGTCACCTCCACCCACAGCTGGATCCTGGTGACACTTTTGGTGTCACCTCCACCCAAAGAAGAATTTTGGTGTCACCTTTGACGTCACCTCCATCCAAGGACAAATTCTGGTGACACTTTTGATGTCCCCTCCACCCAAGAATGACTTTTGGGGCCACCTTTGATGTCACCTCCACCCAAGGACAAATTCTGGTGACACTTTTGGTGTCACCTCCACCCAAAGACGAATTTTGGTGTCACCTTTGATGTCCCCTCCACCCACAACTGGATTCTGGTGACACCTTTGACGTCACCTCCACCCAAAGATGAATTTTGGTGACACCTTTGATGTCACCTCCACCCACATCTGGATCCTGGTGACACTTTTGGTGTCACCTCCACCCAAAGACGAATTTTGGTGTCACGTTTGACGTCACCTCCATCCAAGGACAAATTCTGGTGACACTTTTGATGTCCCCTCCACCCAAAAATTACTTTTGGTGACACCTTTGATGTCACCTCCACCCAAAAATGACTTTTGGGGCCACCCTTG
>NW_015379520.1:4268-5747 GCF_001522545.3 Parus major
TTGTTTTTCCCATTGTATTTTCCCATTTTTCCCATTGTTTTTCCCGTTGTTTTTCCCATTGTTTTTTCCCATTGTTGTTTTTCCCATTGTTTTTCCCACTGTTTTTCCCGCTGTTGTTTTTTCCCGATTTTCCCGCTGTTGTTTTTCTCATTGTTGTTTTTCCCATTGTTGTTTTTCCCGCTGTTGTTTTTTCCCAATTTTCCCATTGTCTTTTCCCATTGTTGTTTTTCCCATTGTTGTTTTTCCCATTGTTGTTTTTCTCATTGTTGTTTTTCCCGCTGTTGTTTTTTCCCGATTTTCCCACTGTTGTTTTTCCCATTGTTTTATTCCCGCTGTTGTTTTATTCCCGCTGTTGTTTTTCCCGCTGTTGTTTTTCCCGCTGTTGTTTTTTCCTGACTTTCCCGCTGTTGTTTTATTCCCGCTGTTGTTTTATTCCCGCTGTTGTTTTATTCCCGCTGTTGTTTTTCCGGCTGTTTCTCACCGATCCATTTGTCGTTGTTGTACCAGGACAGGTTGTCCTTGGTGCTGTCGTAGTACCCGATCTTCTTGTACACCCCACCTGCGCACGGGTGACAAGGGACAGGTGACACCGGGACAGGTGACACCGGGACAGGTGACACCGGGACAGGTGACACTGGGACAGGTGAGAATGGACAGGTGACAATGGACAGGTGACACCGGGACAGGTGACACCGGGACAGGTGACAATGGACAGGTGACACCGGGACAGGTGACACTGGGACAGGTGACACCGGGACAGGTGACACTGGGACAGGTGAGAATGGACAGGTGACACCGGGACAGGTGACACCGGGACAGGTGAGAATGGACAGGTGACACCAGGACAGGTGACAATGGACAGGTGACACCGGGACAGGTGACACTGGGACAGGTGACACCGGGACAGGTGACACCTTGAGGACACCAGGACAGGTGACACTGGGATGGGTGACACCTTGGGGACAATGGACAGGTGACACCAGACAGGTGACACCGGGACAGGTGACACTGGGACAGGTGACACCGGGACAGGTGAGAATGGACAGGTGACACCTTGGGGACAATGGACAGGTGACAATGGACAGGTGACACCTTGGGGACACCAGGACAGGTGACAATGGACAGGTGACACCGGGACAGGTGACACCGGGACAGGTGACAATGGACAGGTGACACTGGGACAGGTGGCACCGGGACAGGTGACAAGGGACAGGTGACAAGGGACAGGTGACAATGGACAGGTGACACCGGGACAGGTGGCACCGGGACAGGTGACAAAGGACAGGTGACACCTTGAGGAGAATGGACAGGTGACACCAGGACAAGTGACAATGGACAGGTGACAATGGACAGGTGACACCTTGGGGACACCAGCACAGGTGACACCAGGGGGTGGCACCGGTGGCACTTGAGGACATCCATGGGTGGTGGAGCCAGAGGGGGTTGGTGTCACCTGAAGGTCCCTGAATGTCACCCAAA
>NW_015379520.1:6583-8498 GCF_001522545.3 Parus major
TTGTCTCAGCTGACCCCTCCCAGTTCTCCCAGTGCTCCCAGTACCATGTTGGAGATGCTGCGGGTGTTCTCGGGGTTGAGCATGACGATCTCCGTGGTGACGTGGCCTTCAACGGCCTCGGCCATCTCGGCCTCGGTGCAGTTGATGGCCGGGTCCTTGATGCGGAACCAGTTGTCGGCGTACCAACCAATCAGGAACCAGACGTACTTCTTGCCGTAGAGCTTCTCCTTGTAGACCTGGAAGGGTGGGGAGATCCGAGATCCATCATCGGAATCTGTCCGTTGGTCATCGTGGTTGGTCCATCAGCGTTGATCTGTCATCATCATCATCATTCATCCATCATCTCCATCATCATCCTTCTCCATCCATCCATGATCCATCATCACTGATCCATCATCATCATCATTGTCATCATCCCCCTCCATCCATGATCCATCAATTTCCATGATCGATCCATCATCATTGATCCATCATCATCATCATCATCATCCATGATCCATCAATTCCCACCATTGATCCATCATCATTGATCCATCATCATCATTCATCTCCATCCATCTCCATCCATCAATTCCCACCATTGATCCATCATCATCACCATCATCATCATCATCATCATCTCCATCCACGTCCATCCATGATCCATCAATTCCTACCATTGATCTTCATCGTTGGTCCATCATCATCAATCCATCTTCATCATCCATCATCATCTCCATCCATCTTCATCCATGATCCATCAATTCCCACCACTGATCCATCATTGATCCATCATCATCATCATCATCATCATCATCATCTTCATCCATCCATGATCCATCAATTCCCACCATTGATCCATCATCATTGATCCATCATCATCATTCATCTCGATCCATCCATGATCTATCAATTCTCACCACTGATCCATCATCATCACCATCATCATCATCATCACCATCATCATCATCATCATCATCTTCCATGTCCATCCATGATCCATCAATTCCTACCATTGATCTTCATCGTTGGTCCATCATCATCAATCCATCTTCATCATCCATCATCATCGCCATCATCTCCATCTCCATCCATCAATTCCCACCACTGATCCATCATCGATCCATCACCATCATCATCATCCATCTCCATCCATGTCCATCCATGATCCATCAATTCCCACCATTGATCAATCATCATCATCATCACCATCATCTCCATCATCATCCATCCATGATCAATCAATTCCCACCATCAATCCATTATTGATCCATCATCTCCATCCATCCATGATCCATCAATTCCCACCATTCATCCGTCATCATCATCATCACCATCATCACCATCATCATCTCCATCCACGTCCATCCATGATCCATCAATTCCCACCATCAATCCATTATTGATCCATCATCTCCATCCATCAGTGATCCATCAATTCCCACCACTGATCCATCATCATCATCATCATCATCATCACCATCATCTCCATCATCTCCATCCATCCATGATCCATCAATTCCCACCGTTCCCACCTCACAGAAGACCTTCCTCGCCTCGGTCTCGTAGAAGAGCCCCACGATGATCCGGGCGTCCTGGCGCTGCGGGATTGGACGGCTCGTTAAGCCACGCCCACCTCATTTGCATAATTACATGTCCATCTCCCACCGCTTTGGCTGTTCCTGGTTGACCACGATGGATTTTTGGGGGTCCACCACGGTTGGGGAGGGGTTTGAGGGTGGGGTTGGACCTCAGGGTGGTTCTGAAGGTGGGGATGGACCTCAGGGTGGTCCCATGGGTGGGGTTGGACCTCATGGTGGTCCTGAAGGTGGGGTTGGACCTCAGGGTTGGTTCCAAAGGTGGGGTTGGACCTCAAGGTGATTCTGAAGGTGGGGTTGGACCTCAGGGTGGTCCTGAAGGTGGGGTTGGACCTCAG
>NW_015379520.1:9634-10750 GCF_001522545.3 Parus major
GGATTTGGGGGTGGGAATTATGGGAATTGTGGGGATTTGGGAATGGGAATTGTGGGAATGGGGATGGGAATTGTGGGAATTGTGGGGATTGTGGGAATTTGGGGGTGGGAATTATGGGAATTGTGGGAATTTGGGAATGGGAATTGTGGGAATTGTGGGGATTTGGGGTTCTGGAAGGTTCTTGGATGGGAATTGTGGGGATTTGGGGGGGTGGGAATTGTGGGAATTGTGGGAATGGGAATTGTGGGAATTTTGGGGGTGGGAATTGTGGGAATTTGGGAATGGGAATTGTGGGAATTGTTGAGATTTGGGGATTTGGGATGGGAATTGTGGGAATTTTGGGAATTTGGGAATGGGAATTTTGGGGATTTGGGAATGGGGATGGGGATTTTGTGGGAATTTGAGGGAATTTGGGGGTGGGAATTGTGGGAATTGTGGGAATTGTGGGAATGGGGATGGGAATTGTGGGAATTTGGGGATGGGAATTGTGGGAATTGTGGGGATTTGGGAATGGGAATTATGGGAATTGTTGGGGTTTGGGGCTTTGGGGATGGGAATTGTGGGAATTCGGGAATGTGGATTTTGTGGGAATTTGAGGGAATTTGGGGGTGGGAATTGTGGGAATTTGAGGGAATTTGGGGGTGGGAATTGTCGGAATTGTGGGATTTGTGGGAATTGTGGGGATGGGGGTGACGGGAACAACCTGGGAGTGACTGGAATGGCCTCGGAGTGCTGGGAATGGTCTGGGAGTGGCAGGAAAAATCTGGGAATGGTCTGGGAGCGATGGGAACAACCGGGAAAAACGACCTGGGAGTGACAGGAAAAATCTGGGAACAGCTGGGAAAAACTGGGAATAACAGGCTGAGAGGGACAGGAATGCCCTGGGAATGATGGGGAAAAAATTTGGGAGTGAAAACCTGGGAGTGATCCCAGAAAAATTCCCAAAAAGTCACAAAAATTCCTCCCGGAAAATTAAAAAAAAACTCCCCAAAATAATTTGAAAAAAAAAATTTAAAAATCACCCAAAAATTAAGAAAAACCCCCAAATTTCCCCCCCAAAATCCTCAAAATTCCTAAAAATTCCCCCCCCAAAATTCCCAAAGAAAGCACCAAAAT
>NW_015379520.1:13369-16764 GCF_001522545.3 Parus major
GGGATGGACGGAAAAAATTCCGGGAAAAATCCCGAGGGATAAGGGGGAAAAATTGGGATTTTTGGGGTTTTTTAGGTGGGAAAATCGGGGTTTTTTTAAGGGGAAAATTGGGATTTTTGGGGTTTTTTTTTGACTGAAAATTAGGATTTTTTTAAGGGGAAAATTGGGATTTTTGGGGGTTTTTTAGGTGGGAAAAGTGGGGCTTTTTTAAGGGGGAAATTGGGATTTTTTGGGGGTTTTTTAGGTGGGAAAATTGGGGCTTTTTTAAGGGGAAAATTGGGATTTTTTTGGGTTTTTAGGTGGGAAAATTGAGGTTTTTTTAAGGGGAAAATTGGGATTTTTTAAAGGGATATTTGGGATTTTTAGGGGGGTTTTTAAGCAGGAAAATTGGGGTTTTTAGAGGGTTTTTTTGAGTGAAAATTGGGATTTTGGGGGGTTTTTTTTGACTGAAATTTGGGATTTTTTTAAGGGGAAAAATGGGATTTTTTTAAAGGGAAAATTGGGATTTTTTAAGGGGAAAAATTGGGATTTTTAGGGGGGTTTTAGGTGGAAAAATTGGGATTTTTTTGAGTGAAAATTGGGATTTTTGGGGGTATTTTGAGCTGAAATTTGGGAATCCCAGAGGTTGAAAACAACAGGAAAAAAAAGAGAAGCCCAGGATGGACACCAGGAATTTTTTGGGAATTTTGGGGCCCCCCCCACTTTCACCTTGAGGTGCCCCCCACCCTCCCAAAAATTCCCAAAAATTCCCAGGAAAAAAAACCCAAAAAATTTTCCATAAAAAAAATCCCAAATCCCTCCAGAATTCCCAAATCCTCCCAAAATTCCCAAATTCTCCCCAAATTCCCGACCCCCCCCCAAATTTTCTGATCCCCCTCGGAATTGCAGGGATCCCCAATTCCCAAATTCCTGACCCCAAATTCCGGCCCCAAATCCGGCTCCAAATTCCTGCCCCATCCCAAATTCCAGCTCCAAATTCCTGCCCCATTCCTGATCCATTCCCAAATTCCGACCCCAAATTCCTGATCCATTCCCAAATTCCAGCCCCAAATTCCAGCCCCAAATTCCAGCCCCAAATTCCTGACCCCAAATTCCTGACCCCAAATTCGGATCCCAAATTCCGACCCCAAATTCCAGCTCCAAATTCCTGACCCCAAATTCCTGACCCCATCCCAAATTCTGACCCCAAATTCTGACCCCAAATTCCGACCCCAAATTCCGACCCCAAATTCCGGCCCCAAATTCCGACCCCAAATTCCGGCTCCAAATTCCGATCCCAAATTCTGATCCCAAATCCCACCCTAATCCTGTCCCAGTGACCCCAAACTGATCCCAGTCCTGTCCCAGTGATCCCAGTGACCCCAATCCCATCCCAGTGACCCCAATCCCATCCCAGTGACCCCAAATTGATCTCAATCCCATCGCAGTGACCCCGAACTGATCCCAAACTGATCCCAGTGATCCCAAACTGATCCCAAACTGATCCCAGTGATCCCAAACTGATCCCAAACTGATCCCAGTGACCCCAAATCCCATCCCAGTGACCCCAAACTGATCCCAAACTGATCCCAGTGACCCCAAACTGATCCCAGTCCCATCCCAGTGACCCCAAATCCCATCCCAGTGACCCCAAACTGACCCCAGTCCTGTCCCAGTGACCCCAAACTGATCCCAATCCCATCCCAGTGACCCCAGTCCTGTCCCAGTGATCCCAGTCCTGTCCCAGTAACCCCAAACTGATCCCAATCCTGTCCCAGTGACCCCAAATTGATCCCAATCCCGTCCCAGTGACCCCAAATTGATCCCAATCCCGTCCCAGTGACCGAAATCCCATCCCACTGAACCCAAACCGATCCCAGTGACCCCAAACTGATCCCAGTGATCCCAGTCCTGTCCCAGTGACCCCAAACTGATCCCAGTGACCCCAAACTGATCCCAAACTGATCCCAGTGATCCCAGTCCTGTCCCAGGAACCCCAATCCCATCCCAGTGACCCCAAACTGATCCCAATCCCATCCCAGTGACCCAAATCCCATCCCAGTGACCCCAAACCGATGCCAGTGACCCCAAACTGATCCCAGTGACCCCAAACTGATCCCAAACTGATCCCAGTCCNAGTATCTGCTTTGAGAACTGGTTTCAGCCCCATTAAAGGGTGAATTTCTTGGATCAGCTTCATTACAAAAAAAAACAGGAAAAAAAACCCAAAAAATTTTCCATAAAAAAAAAAAATCCCAAATCCCTCCAGAATTCCCAAATCCTCCCAAAATTCCCAAATTCTCCCCAAATTCCCAAGCCCCCCCCAAATTTTCTGATCCCCCTCGGAATTGCAGGGATCCCCAATTCCCAAATTCCGCCCCCAAATTCCGGCCTCAAATTCTGGCTCCAAATTCCGACCCCATCCCAAATTCCAGCCCCAAATTCCGGCTCCATTCCCGATCCAATCCCAAATTCCGACCCCAAATTCCTGATCCATTCCCAAATTCCAGCCCCAAATTCCAGCCCCAAATTCCGACCCCAAATTCCTGACCCCAAATTCCGGCCCCATCCCCAATTCCAGCCCAAATTCCTGCCCCATTCCCGATCCAATCCCAAATTCCGACCCCAAATTCTGATCCCAAATTCCTGACCCCAAATTCCGGCCCCAAATTCCTGACCCCAAATTCCTGCCCCAAATTCCGGCTCCAAATTCCGGCCCCATCCCAAATTCTGGCCCCAAATTCCTGACCCCAATCCCATCCCAGTGACCCCAAACTGATCCCAGTCCCATCCCAGTGACCCCAATCCCATCCCAGTGATCCCAATCCCATCCCAGTGACCCCAAACTGATCCCAGTGATCCCAGTCCTGTCCCAGTGACCCCAAACTGATCCCAATCCCGTCCCAGTGACCCCAAATTGATCCCAATCCCGTCCCAGTGACCCAAATCCCATCCCACTGACCCCAAACTGATCCCAGTGACCCCAAACTGATCCCAGTGATCCCAGTCCTGTCCCAGTGACCCCAATCCCATCCCAGTTACCTCAAACTGATCCAAATCCCGTCCCAGTGACCCCAAATTGATCCCAATCCCATTTCAGTGACCCCAAACTGATCCCAGTGACCCCAAACTGATCCCAAACTGATCCCAGTGATCCCAGTACCATCCCAGTGACCCCAACCCCATTTCAGTGACCCCAAACTGATCCCACTGACCCCGAACTGATCCCAAACTGATCCCAGTGATCCCAGTGCCGTCCCAGTGACCCCAATCCCATCCCAGTTACCCCAAACTGATCCAAATCCTGTCCCAGTGACCCCAAATTGATCCCAAACTGATCCCAGTGACCCCAAATTGATCCCAATCCCGTCCCAGTGACCCCAAATTGATCCCAATCCCGTCCCAGTGACCCCAAA
>NW_015379521.1:0-2441 GCF_001522545.3 Parus major
TTGACGCCGTGCCGGGTGATGGCCATCAGGTGTCCCCGCGAGGTCATGGTGTCGCACAGCAGCGCCAGGTGCCGGTAGTTGACGTAGGAACCGTCGAAGGAGATGACGTGGTACAGCTCCCGCTCCAGCGCCTTCCGCACCGCCTCGATCCCCAGAACCTGTTCCCGGTGGGATTGGGGAGGGATGAGGGGTGGGAACAGCCAAAACCCCAAAATCCACGGGTTGGGTACACCCAGAATCCCAAAATCCAGGGGTTGGGAACACCCAAAATTCAACAATCCAGGGGTTGGGAACACCCCAAACCCCAAAATCCAGCGGTTGGGAACACCCAAAATTTCAAGATCCAGGGGTGTGAACACCCAAAATCCCAGGGTTGGGAACACCCAAAATCCAGGGGTTGGGAACACCCAAAATCCAGGGGTTGGGAACACCCAGAATTCAACAATCCCGGGGTTGGGAACAGCCAAAATTCCAAAATCCAGGGGGTGGGAACACCCAAAATCCCCAAATCCATGGGTTGGGAACACCCAAAATCCCAAAATCCTGGGGTTGGGAACACCCAACATTCCAAAACCCACGGGTTGGGAACACCCAGAATCCAGGGGGTGGGAACACCCAGAATCCCAAAATCCAGCGGTTGGGAACACCCAGAATCCCAAAATCCAGCGGTTGGGAACACCCAAAATTTCAAGATCCAGGGGTTGGGAACAGCCAAAATCCTGGGGTTGGGAACACCCAAAATTCCAAAATCCAGGGGTTGGAAACACCCAAAATCCAGGGCTTTGGGGGGTCCCATCAGCTTGGGGACCCAGATGTCCCTCACAGTGAAGATCTCCACCATGAGAACCCAGATGTTCCTCAAACCCCAGCCCAGATGTGTCTCCAGATGTCCCCAGCCAAGGTGTCCCCAGGTGTGTCCCCAGCCCAGGTGACTCACGGTGAAGATCTCCACCATGAGGACCCAGATGTTCCTCAAACCCCACCCCAGATGTGTCCCCAGGTGTCTCCAGCCCAGGTGTGTCCCCAGATGTTCCCAGGTGTCCCCAGCCCAGGTGACTCACAGTGAAGATCTCCACCATGAGGACCCAGATGTCCCTCACCCCCCCAGGTGACTCACAGTGAAGATCTCCACCACGAGGACCCAGATGTTCCTCAAACCCCACCCCAGGTGTGTCCCCAGCCCAGGTGACTCACGGTGAAGATCTCCACCATGAGGACCCAGATGTCCCTCAAACCCCACCCCAGGTGTCTCCAGCCCAGGTGACTCATGGTGAAGATCTCCACCATGAGAACCCAGGTGTTCCTCAAACCCCACCCCAGATGTCCCCAGGTGTCCCCAGCCCAGGTGACTCACGGTGAAGATCTCCACGATGTCGTTGGAGGTTGTCCTCACGGGGTCCACGTCCTTCTCGCTCAGGACCCGCATGAGGCTGACGCCGTCGGTCTCCAGGATCCACTCCTGGAGCGCCTTGAACTCCCCGTCCTCGGTGATGATGATCTTCTTCTTGTTGTCCGTCTGCGGCAGGTGCATGTACACCTGGCCAGGTGGGGACAGGGGTCACCAGGGGCCACCACGGGCCACCATGGGCCACCACGGGTCACCACGGGTCACCACGGGCCACCACAGGTCACCATGGGCCACCACAGGTCACCATGGGCCAATATGGGTCACCACAGGTCACCATGGTGTCACCACGGGTCACCATGGGCCAATATGGGCCACCACAGGTCACCATGGTGTCACCACAGGTCACCATGGGTCACCACGGGTCACCATGGGCCACCGTGGGCCATCACGGATCACCATGGGCCACCACGGGTCACCACGGGTCACCATGGGCCACCACGGGCCACCACGGGTCACCATGGTGTCACCACAGGCCACCACGGGTCACCACGGGCCAGCACAGGTCACCACGGGTCACCATAGGCCACCACGGGTCACCATGGGTCACCATGGGCCAATATGGGTCACCACTGGTCACTGCAGGTCACCACAGGTCACCATGGGTCACCATGGGTCACCACGGGTCACCACTGGTCACCACAGGTCACCATGGGTCACCACGGGTCACCATGGGCCACCACAGGTCACTACGGGTCACCATGGTGTCACCACAGGTCACTGCGGGTCACCACGGGTCACCACGGGTCACCATGGAGTCACCACGGGTCACCATGGGTCACCATGGGCCAGCACAGGTCACCACAGGTCACCATGTGTCACCATGGGGTCACCATGGGTCACCACTGGTCACCACGGGTCACCATAGACCACCATGGGCCACCACGGGTCACCATGGGCCACCATAGGCCACCACAGCTGTCCTAGATCTTCTAAAGGTCTCCTGGAACCTCCTAAAGGTCACCCCAGAATTCTCCAGGTGTCCCTGGGAACGCCTCCAGATGTCCCCAAACCCCTCCAGGTGTCCCCAAACCCC
>NW_015379521.1:5365-7784 GCF_001522545.3 Parus major
GATGGAGCCCGCCCCACCCACCGGCGTTGATCTTCTCGGCGATCTGCTCCATGGTGAGCTTGCGGTCGGTCATGTGCTTGCGGTCGAGCTCCACGCGCAGCAGCCAGGGCGAGATGCGGCTGACGTCGAAGTCGGGCATCTCGTAGTAGACGTTGACCCACTCCTGGTCCTCGGCCACCACCGTGCTCTGAGGGTTGGGGTCGTAGTAGATGGCGGTGTTGGCCGTCACCTTGCGCAGCGTGGTGTGCTCCAGGCGGCACAGGATGTCCTGGGGACAACGGGGACATTGGGGACAGTCAGGGGACATCATTGGGGACATTGGGGACATCAGGGGACATTGGGGACATTGGGGTCGTGGTGTGCTCCAGGCAGCACAGGATGTCCTGGGGACAATGGGGACAGTCAGGGGACATCAGGGGACATCAGGGGACATTGGGGTCATGGTGTGCTCCAGGCGGCACAGGATGTCCTGGGGACAGTGGGGACATTGGGGACAGTCAGGGGACATTGGGGACATTGGGGACATTGGGGTCATGGTGTGCTCCAGGCGGCACAGGATGTCCTAGGGACAGTGGGGACAGTCAGGGGACATTGGGGACAGTCAGGGGACATCAGGAACATTGGGGACATTGGGGACATTGGAGACATTGGGGGACAGTCAGGGGACATTGGGGACACTGGGGACATTGGGGACATTGGGGTCATGGTGTGCTCCAGGTGGCACAGGATGTCCTGGGGACAGTGGGGACAGTCAGGGGACATTGGGGACACTGGGGACATTGGGGACATCATCAGGGACATTGGGGACATTGGGGACACTGGGGACATTGGGGACATTGGGGACACTGGGGACATTGGGGACATTGGGGACATTGGGGACACTGGGGACATTGGGGACATTGGGGACATGGTGTGCTCCAGACGGCACAGGATGTCCTGGGGACAGTGGGGACAGTCAGGGGACATTGGGGACATCATTGGGGACATCATTGGGGACATCATTGGGGACATTGGGGACAGTCAGGGGACATTGGGGATATTGGGGGCACATTGGGGACATTGGGGACATCAGGTGACGTTGGGGACATTGAGGACATTGAGGACATTGGGGACATTGGGGACATTGGGGACAGTCAGGGGACATTGGGGACAGTGGGGACACGGTGGCACAGAATGTCCTGAGGGAACAGGGACATGGGAACATGGAAGACATGGGGACACAGGTGACACAAAGCCACAGGGCCACCATGGGGACATGAAGCCATGAGGCCACCAAGGAGCCACCACGGGGCTGTGAGGACACAAAGCCACATGGAGCCACATGAGGACACGAAGCCACAGGGCCACCACGGGGTTTTGAGGACAGAGGTGACACAAAGCCATGAGGCCACCAAGGAGCCACCATGGGGCTGTGAGGACAGAGGTGACACAAAACCATGGGGCCACCACGGGGCTGTGAGGACACAAAGCCACATGGCCACCATGGGGCCACCATGGGGCTGTGAGGACAGAGGTGACACAAAACCATGGGGCCACCACAGGGCTGTGAGGACACCAACCCACATGGCCACGAGGACATGAAGCCACGAGGCCACCATGAGGACATGAAGCCACAGGGCCACCATGAGGACATGAAGCCACGAGGCCACCATGAGGACATGAAGCCATGGGGCCACCACAGGGCTGTGAGGACACCAACCCACATGGCCACCACCAGACCACCCCACCCAACCAGAACCCCCCAGAGCTCCGGTTCCCCGGTGGTTCCCCGACTGTTCCCCGGTGGTTCCCCGCGGTTCCCAGCGGTTCCCTGGTGGTTCCCTGGTGGTTCCCCACGGTTCCCAGCTGTTCCCTGGTGGTTCCCTGTGGTTCCCCGCGGTTCCTCAGCTGTTCCTCGGTGGTTCCCCAGCTGTTCCCCACGGTTCCCCAGCTGTTCCCCGTGGTTCCCTGGCTGTTCCTCAGTGGTTCCCCAGTGGTTCCCCGGTGGTTCCCCGTGGTTCCCCGGCTGTTCCCAGCAGTTCCCCGGCTGTTCCCAGCAGTTCCCCGGCTGTTCCCAGCAGTTCCCCGGCTGTTCCCCGGCTGTTCCCCGTGGTTCCCCAGCCGTTCCCCACGGTTCCCTGACTGTTCCCCGGCTGTTCCCCGTGGTTCCCAGCAGTTCCCCGACTGTTCCCCGGTGGTTCCCCGCGGTTCCCTGGCAGTTTCCCATGGTTCCCTGCAGATCCCTGGTGGTTCCCCGTGGTTCCCGGTGGTTCCCTGTGGTTCCCCAGCCGTTCCCCGTGGTTCCCCACAGTTCCCCAGCTGTTCCCCGTGGTTCCCTGGCAGTTCCCCGTGGTTCCCTGCAGTTCCCTGGCTGTTCCCCGTGGTTCCCCGGCTGTTCCCTGGTGGTTCCCCACGGTTCCCCGGCTGTTCCCCACGGTTC
>NW_015379521.1:7839-10804 GCF_001522545.3 Parus major
TGGGGACATTGGGGACATTGGGGACATTGGGGACATTGGGGACACGGTGGCACAGGATGTCCTGAGGGAACAGGGACATGGGAACATGGAAGACATGGGGACACAGAGGTGACACAAAGCCACAGGATGCCACCATGGGGACATGAAGCCATGGGGCCACCACAGGGCTGTGAGAACAGAGGTGACACAGAGCCATGAGGCCACCAAGGAGCCACCACGGGGCCGTGAGGACACCAACCCACAGGGCCACCAAGGGGACACGAAGCCACGGGGCCACCATGGGGACATGAAGCCACAGGGCCACCATGGGGACACAAAGCCACAGGGCCACCATGGGGACACGAAGCCACGGGGCCACCATGGGGACATGAAGCCACGGGGCCACCACGGGGACATGAAGCCACGGGGCCACCATAAGGACATGAAGCCACAGGGCCACCATGGGGACATGAAGCCACAGGGCCACCATAAGGACATGAAGCCACAGGGCCACCATGGGGACACAAAGCCACAGGGCCACCATAAGGACATGAAGCCACAGGGCCACCATGGGGACACAAAGCCACAGGGCCACCATGGGGACACGAAGCCACGGGGCCACCATGGGGACATGAAGCCATGGGGCCACCATGGGGACACGAAGCCACGGGGCCACCATGAGGACATGAAGCCACATGGCCACCATGGGGACACGAAGCCACGGGGCCACCATGAGGACACGAAGCCACGGGGCCACCATGAGGACACGAAGCCACGGGGCCACCATGAGGACACGAAGCCACGGGGCCACCATGGGGACACGAAGCCACGGGGCCACCAAGGGGACACGAAGCCACGGGGCCACCATGAGGACATGAAGCCACGGGGCCACCATGGGGACACGAAGCCACGGGGCCACCATGAGGACACGAAGCCACATGGCCACCATGAGGACATGAAGCCATGGGGCCACCATGGGGACATGAAGCCACGGGGCCACCACGGGGACATGAAGCCACGGGGCCACCATGAGGACACAAAGCCACAGGGCCACCATGAGGACATGAAGCCACGGGGCCACCACGGGGCTGTGAGGACACCAACCCACATGGCCACCACCAGACCACCCCACCCCACCAGAAACCCCCAGAGCTCTGGTTCCCCGGCTGTTCCTCGGCTGTTCCCTGTGGTTCCCCGGCTGTTCCCCAGCTGTTCCCCGGTGGTTCCCTGTGGTTCCCCGGCTGTTCCCCGTGGTTCCCCGGTGGTTCCCTGCAGTTCCCTGGTGGTTTCCCACGGTTCCCAGCAGTTCCCCGTGGTTCCCAGCTGTTCCCCGGCTGTTCCCGGCTGTTCCCCAGTGGTTCCCCGGCTGTTCCCGGCTGTTCCCTGTGGTTCCCCGACTGTTTCCCCGCTGTTCCCCGGTGGTTCCCCAGCGCTTCCCTGGCTGTTCCCCGGCCGTTCCCCGGTGGTTCCCCAGCGGTTCCCTGGCTGTTCCCCAGCCGTTCCCCGGCTGTTCCCCGTGGTTCCCAGTGGTTCCCAGCTGTTCCCCGCGGTTCCCCAGCCGTTCCCTGGTGGTTCCCCGGTGGTTCCCAGCTGTTCCCCACGGTTCCCAGCGGTTCCCAGTGGTTCCCCGCAGTTCCCGGTGGTTCCCCGCAGTTCCCCGCGGTTCCCCGTGGTTCCCTGGCTGTTCCCCGTGGTTCCCCGGCTGTTCCCCACGGTTCCCCAGCCGTTCCCTGTGGTTCCCTGGCTGTTCCCCACGGTTCCTGGTGGTTCCCCGCAGTTCCCCGGTGGTTCCCCGTGGTTCCCTGGCTGTTCCCGGCCGTTCCCCACGGTTCCCCGGTGGTTCCCAGCAGTTCCCCGTGGTTTCCTGCGGTTCCCAGCAGTTCCCCAGCTGTTCCCAGTGGTTCCCCAGCTGTTCCCTGGCTGTTCCCGGCTGTTCCCCAGTGGTTCCCCGGCTGTTCCCGGCTGTTCCCTGTGGTTCCCCGACTGTTCCCCGTGGTTCCCCGACTGTTTCCCCGCTGTTCCCCGGTGGTTCCCCAGTGGTTCCCGGTGGTTCCCCGCAGTTCCCCGGTGGTTCCCCGTGGTTCCCTGGCTGTTCCCGGCTGTTCCCCACGGTTCCCCCCAGCTGCCCAGCGTTGTTCCCCAGCAGTTCCCCGGCTGTTCCCGGCTGTTCCCCGCAGTTCCCCAGCTGTTCCCCAGCGGTTCCCCGGCTGTTCCCGGCTGTTCCCTGTGGTTCCCCGACTGTTTCCCCGCTGTTCCCCGGTGGTTCCCCAGCGGTTCCCTGGCTGTTCCCCAGCCGTTCCCCAGCTGTTCCCCGTGGTTCCCAGTGGTTCCCAGCTGTTCCCCGCGGTTCCCAGCGGTTCCCAGTGGTTCCCTGCAGTTCCCTGGTGGTTTCCTCGTGGTTCCCAGTGGTTCCCAGCAGTTCCCCGTGGTTCCCCGTGGTTCCCCAGCGGTTCCCGGCTGTTCCCTGGTGGTTCCCCGACTGTTTCCCCGCTGTTCCCCGGTGGTTCCCCAGCGGTTCCCTGGCTGTTCCCCGGCCGTTCCCCGTGGTTCCCCAGCAGTTCCCGGTGGTTCCCCGCAGTTCCCCGGTGGTTCCCCGTGGTTTCCTGCAGTTCCCAGCAGTTCCCCAGCCGTTCCCCACGGTTCCCCAGCCATTCCCCGCGGTTCCCCGGCCGTTCCCCGGCCCCACCTTGGCGCGCTCGGCGTCGCGGGCGCTCTGGCCCAGCAGGAACACGGTGAGCGACGGCGTCTTGGGCTTCTTGGAGATGTTGATGAGCTCCTTGAGGCGGGGCACGCCCAGCGTGACGTTCTTGGCCGACACCCCGGCGTAGTGGAAGGTGTTGAGGGTCATCTGCGTGGCCGGCTCGCCCAGGGACTGCGCGGCCAGAGCGCCGACCATCTCCCCGGGGTGGGCCTGGGGGCACGGGGAAATGTCACCCGCACAGAACCCCGGAGGGGACCCCAAACAACCCCAAAATGACCCCAAATC
>NW_015379522.1:0-604 GCF_001522545.3 Parus major
ACGAGCTTTAGTGGGAGCTAGGTGTTATGAGACAGACGAGCTGGTCATTGATATTTGTTCCAGCCTCGTTGCAAGTGATGTCTTATTCAAAATTGGTAACGGTGAATGGATCCCTTATAGGACATACCGTGATGCTGGGCCCCGTTTTTCCAGTTGGAACATTCTTCCTGATTCATCCATGCAGGCGTACTGGAAATGGTTTGTGTGTCATTTCAGGACACAGCTGGAAGCTTTGTACAATGGAAAATTTCAAGGCAAAGGAGAAATCCCTGAGGCGTGGCAGAGAATTACCAAGCAGGAAGCACTGGCCGAGCTGGACAGGCGTTAGGCCACATCCATGGGAAGGAAGAACCACAGGGGCTTTGCAGTTTGGGAGAACTTTGTACCAGGCTCTCCACAAAATCAGTTACAATGATGATGTTCTCAAGCCCAGTGAAGACAAGGGTTTCCAACTGCTCTCAGGTTTGGTGAAATAAGGTGTATTACTGTGGCTGTCGCTCAGGAACTCCCTTGCTTGATGAGAAAGCCAGAATCCACTTGCCTTCTTGCCATAAACATTTCCCTCTGCTTTGTCCTAGCACCAAACCAAAGCCCCTCCTTGTGG
>NW_015379522.1:1484-9408 GCF_001522545.3 Parus major
CTGAGCTCACCCTTTTGTGATTCTTGGCAGTTTTGTGTTATAGTAAATGACACCTCTTCCTTAAGTTGGTGCCTGTTTCTTTTGTGCTGACCCTGCTGTCTGGTAAACACTGGGTGAGGGTCTGGGAGATGGGGTGTGGCAGCATGTTGTAATGCATTTAGAAAAACAGTATAATCCAAGATGTACCCCTGAAATATAGAATGTCAACTTCTCCCCTCTTATCTCTTCCTCCCCAGTTTTCTTTATTGGTTTTAAGAATGTAACCCTTCCTCTTCCCCTGACTTTAAAAAAGAGTGTGTTATCAACTTTCTTTCTCTTTCCCCGTGCGATCACCAGAGTAAAGCTGGAATACCATCTCAGCAAACGAGAGAACCTCTGGGCAATGGTATAATATCTTCTCACCTCCCTGGCTCCAGGAGGGTGGACAGTGGCTATAGAGAGGCAGAGAACATACATAAAATATAGCAGATTGGTGCCCCAGTGAGAGGAGTTTTAGAACTCCCAACAAGCAACTGGAACTCCATTAGTGGGGTTCAAACAAGTCTGTTGGATGTAATCAGTTACCCTGGGAGATACACACTGTTTTTGGCGGCTGTGGTCTTGAGGAAGGACTCGATAGCCTTTTGAATTGTCAGAAGATCGGATCCAGAGCAGAGGAGATTTTCTTGCATTGCAAACGGGTAAGTCAACATCGCGGGTTTCGAACCGGTGGTCGCAGAACGTGCCGAGCCGTGTGTCCCACCCACTCCCCACCCGCCACCGGTGCCGCTGCTGATCACGTTCCCGTTCCAGTGGAGAGGCGTGGAGGATCCGGGTGTGGTCCCCTGCAAGCCGCAGTGGCCTCGTGCGGTGGCGGGGCCGGTTCCGACCGCCGCCTGAGACAGCGAGCGGTGGGGGGAGAAGGGCCCCCTTAAACGGTGGCAGAGGGTGTGGATCCGCAGGCAGTGGTGTGCATGGGCCGGCCAGCGGCAGAGCGACAGGACCCATCTGGGGCTGTGGCCAGTGCTGCAGGCGGTGGCAGGCAGCACCGCTGCTGCAGAGCTGGTGGCTGCAGTGGGAGGGTGGCCCTGGGCTGCGGTGTGGGCGAGTGGCTTGACTTCCTCTCCCTCAGATCCCAGCCATGTGTTTTTAGTTGCTTGGCAAGAACCGCTGCCGCTCGGCTGAGCAGTTTGTCTTACCCCAGTGAGTGGGGTGGGGGGAGAGCTGAGTAAAGCCTATCATGGATGGCTTTGCTCCTTTTGCTGTGTAAAGAAGAAACAAAACTAAAATGATTTTGTGCTAACAGCTTTTAACAACAACAAAAAAAATGGGATCAAAGCTATCTACACCCCAACCAAATTTAGAATCCAAATTACAAGAGTTTTAAAATTCCACAGATGTTAAGATTGCTTGAAAAAAGTTGAAACATTTTATCTCATGGCTGTCCCATAACACTCCACAGCTTGACATGCTAGATGTAGATTCTGTCCCTGCATGGGATAGAATCAGCAATTTCTTAACACTTAAAGTGGAGGGAGGAGACAAATTTGCTTCAAAGTATCTCCCGTTTTTTCTTATAATTCAAAAATAATTGATTAACAGAGAGAAAGAAATAAAAGAACAGCCACTGCAGTTTCCATTGGTTCCCCCTAACCCTGAACCCTCTGCTCCTGAGCTGAAGAAGACGCATAGAAAAGATCCAGAAACTCAGGAAATGCACCTTGACAATCCCATTCCTGGTTCCATGTGTCTCATTCAGCCCCCCCATCTCTGATAGTGCTGTGCAAGCTATTAGAGGGCTTTCTCTGTACCCTCATATCCCAACTGTTAAAGGCAATGAACCCCTCCTATCCCGACGTGGCTGGGATCCAAAATGATGCTGGCCATGTGCCAGATAACCATGAGGGGAAACCACCACTGTATTTCCCTCCCCCTTCCCATAACCTCTTCCACCCGCCTGTCTCCATCCATAACCCCTACTCCTCCCATAACCTCTCCCTTCCCTCACACATTCCCCTTCCCTCTACCATACCTTCGCCCTGCATGACACCACCCTGCAACCCCACCTCTAAATGTGGTAACCCTGCCCCATGTCCCCACAGGGAGGGGGGAGGTGGGAGGGATAGCTCTACCCCCTGCTCCCGTGGGGGGGCAGGGAAAGGGGTATCACGCCTTTGCCCCCCAGAGCAGGGGGGAATAGGTCCCTGCCCAGCTCCCATGGAGGTGGAGCTGGGTCCCTCCACGGCCCCAGTGGTGAGGCAGTGTTATAAGTGATCTTTTTGTTGAACTTGTGAGGTTAATTAAAGTTATTGTTACTAGAGTGTTAATTGATGTTATGAATTACAAAGTTATAAGGGATAAAAGTTAACTATGTTTAATTATGGTGTAAAGATGTTAAGATGACTAGGATTGTTAAGGACTTTGAGTATTTGGGGTTGAGACTGGATTGGGGTCGGGTGGACAGAATGGGGGATTGGTAAGAAATATAAGGGAGCTTTATGGGGGCCTGGAATAGAACATTTAGAAACATGAAGTAATGAAGATGTTGTCAGCACCATGAGTAATGATTGGAAGAAGAGTCCACCAATCATTTGACGCCCTGGACAAATAATTGGACCAGGATGAACGCTGCTATAGACCAGTCAGACCCTGAGAAAGCAACCAGTCCCAGAGAGGATCCAAAATGGACCAATCCAGGACTAAGGAAGGGTAAAAATCAGAATGCTGAGTGTTATCAGGGGCTTTTTCTGTTGGGGAACCCGTTTGTATACTTTGTTGCTATCCTGGTTTGTAGCGTGGGGCACACAGGATTAGCCTGTGTCCTCTTTTGGCTGCAGCTCAGTTTTAATAAACGAGCCTGACTTGAATTTACATCAAAAAGTCTTGAGCCTTGGTTATAACAGTTTTCTGGGGGCTCGTCCGGGATATAGCCATAATAAATTTCGGCCTGGGGACTGGGTATTAATTAGAACATGGAAAGAACAGCTGTTGACTCCAAAGTGGGAGGGCCCTTTACAGGTCCTTCTGACAATGGAAACAGCAATTAATACCCAAGAGAAAGGATGGACTCATATTTCAAGAGTAAAAGGGCGTGTTTCTGCCCCAGTTGAGTTTCTTACCCCAGGTGACTGACCTGAAAGGGACAGATAAAAAGATGGAACTTATAACGATAGTATTGGGAAAAAGTTATTTAAAGGTTGCGAGCTCTAATGAAAGCTAAATACTCAGTTAAAGTTTGTGAGTTGTAATGGACATTGAATACTTAGTTAAATTGTGTATCTTGGTGAAAACTGAACTTCTGGTGTTTCTTTTGCAGATTCTGAGTTCAAGAAGTAGAGCATTCTCCCAGGTGTTTAGCAAATTTGACCCCAAAAAGGGAAACAGGAGACTAAACCAGTTGACACAGAGGGAAGCTCGAACCCCTGCAACCAGGTAGCTGGTAAGAACACCAGTCCAGGGCAAGGAGAAGAGGAGGCAAGACTGGGTAGGGAAACACGTCCTGAACAAGAGACATGAGTTCTCTGAACAAGAATGACAGAGTGCCCTATACAAGACTCCCATGGATTCTAGCCCTCCTAATGATGAACACCTCGATGGGAGAGGCTGCCCCTTGCAATAGGTGCTACTACCCATTATATGCATGGGATACTCGATCAGCCATCCTCAGAGTGCATACAAACCCAAGCCCCTACTGTGTCAACTCTTCGCAGTCAGTAATTTGTACAGAGGATTGGAAAACTTATTGGCAACTTGAAAATGTAGGAAATTTTAAACAGAAACTACTGAGAGAATGCCCTATGAAAGAAAAATGGATATGTTCAGAATAAAACCAGGCAAACCTGGGAGGGAATCAACAAATTTATGAGCCTCATCTAATTAAAGAGGAAGAAATACAAGGGGTGGTTAAGAGGTCTCCTGAAATCCAATTGGTAGGAGGTAAAAATTTGTTTCTGGATTTAGTTGAGAAAATCAGTTGAGAATTTAATGTAACAAATTGTTGGATTTGTGGTGATATGAAGATGGCAGAAATATGGCCGTAGGAAGGAATACCTTTAAACCCGCAGGAGATTTTAAAGCTATTAGACAAAGAAGAGCCAGGACTAGATAACAGACCATAAGAAGAAACCTTATGAGTTTGAGATCCAAGGTGATTGGGGAAGAATGCTTGTGGCAAAGAGGCCCAAGGTATACAGTGTACGTGGGAGAGCTTCACTCTCCCACATGTAAAAGATATCTGGTAACAAATTATACCAACTACTGGTGGATTCCAAAGGCACCACACTTACATTGGGCTAGGAAGTGAAAAACAGGTCGTGGGCTGGTAAAAAGGGAAAAATTATATGAATGTATTACTAAAGAAGAAAACCCCTTTCTAGATGAGCCACGAATCTCCAAGTTTTGGAATAAAAGTGGTATAACTTCAGTAAAAACAGACACATACTGGAAAGCCCCCAAAAAGTCTCTTCTGATTATGTGGGAAGTCAGCTTATTTAATGTTTCCTAAAGACTGGGCAGGGAGATGCACCCTGAGGATCATTAAACCTTCCTTTTTCTTGCTCCCCAGAATAGAAAAGCAGCATTTAGGGATCCCACTTTACAATGAGTTAAGAAGGAAAAAGAGAGATTTTAATCGGGGATATGCAAAAGTGGGGAGAAGATGAGCGGCCTCCTGAGAGGATAATAGCTACATATGGCCCTGCTACATGGGCTCATGATGGGTCATGGGGATGCAGAACCCCTATATATATGCTAAATCACATCATCCGTCTACAAGCATTAGTAGAAATTATTTTAAACCAATCATCTTTGGCCATCAATTTACTCTCAGCCCAGTCTCACCAAATAAGAGCGATGATATATCAGAACAGGTTAGCACTGTTAGCACCTCTCTTAGCCAAAGAGGGTGGTGTGTGTGGGAAATTTAATTCTTCTGAGTGTTGAATTGAAATAGATGATCAGAGCGAAGTAATTACAAACATCACTTCTAATATAAGAAAATTAGCCCATGTACCAGCTGAAAGGTGGACAGACACCCTTGATCAAAATGAAGTGGTCAGACAATTTGTTCAGTGGGGAGGGGTGGAAGAAATAGTTGGTAATTGCTGGAGGAGCACTAATAAGTATTGTTTTTCTTCCCTGTCTTAATTCCTTGCATGAATCGAACTGTAACTGTGGGGATTTGTGAGCCCTCTATCGAGAAGAGTGCTAAATCCCCTTGGAGGGAGGCCACTATGATTTAATGGTTGAGGCCTCTCCTATGATGTCTCCCTGTTGATGATACATGTACCCCAGTTCTACCCTTCCCCCTGGCCTGCTGGCCAGCCCCTTTTCCCTCCCCCTTCGTGGTCTCTATCCTGCCTCCATTCCTTGGGCCTTCCCCTATCTCTAGAACCTTCTCTCGTTCTTGGATCCCCATTGGTCCGAGTTCTCTAATCCCTCCCCTACCTCGAACTGATTTGCTCTAACACCCTGGACCCTCCTCTGTACCACCCTCTGGCCCTAACCTCATTGGTCCCAGTTGCTCTCCGCCCCCAGTACAAAACATGTTGCACAGCCCTGTTCTGGGCTCTTTGTTCCTGGACCCTTCACGACTCAGAATAAATAAACTTTCCTTGTGGAACCCATACAAAGGCCCCTTTCGACTCCTTGCCATTGACTCCAACTACATCTATCTGGCTGTGTGAGTGTCTGCGTGGGTGTGTGGCGCTGCCCGAAGTGGCTTTCCTGGAGACACTTCTGGGAAGGTTGCGGCACCCTACCATCGACCCTGCGCTGCGTCATGTAACGAATGCTGTCCAAACCTCCCTTGAACTGAGCTTACAAAAGAAGCTAACTCATGAAAGAATTGAGAACCTCTGGGTGATGAAAATTGAAAGTCAAGAAGAAGACCAAAGCTCAGAAGCGGTGAAAGAAATATGTGAAAACTACCAGAAGCTGTGAAAATTTTATCAGGATTATGAAGAGACTGTGTAATAGACTGTTGATGTGGGCTAAAAGCCTGATCAAAGTTCTAGAGGGGGGAATTGTTATAAGTGATCTTTTTGTTGAACTTGGCAAGTTAATTAAAGTTGTTATTACTAGAGTGTTAATTGATGTTATGAATTACAAAGTTATAAGGGATAAAAGTTAACTGTGTTTAATTATGGTATAAAGATGTTAAGATGACTAGAATTGTTAAGGACTTTGGAATATTTGGGGTTGAGACTGGATTGGGGTCGGGTGGATAGAATGGGGATTGGTAAGAAATATAAGGGGGGGCTTATGGGGGCCTGGAATAGAGCATTCAAGTACATGAAGTAATGAAGATGCTGTCAGCACCGTGAGTAATAATTGGAAGAAGAGTCCACCAATCATTCAATGCGCTGGAAAAATGATTGGATCAGGATGAACAATGCTATAAACCAATCAGAGCCCAAGAAAGTGACCAATCCTGGAGAGGATCCAAAACAGACCAATCCAGGACTAAGGGAGGGTATAAATCAGAATGCTGAGTGTTATCAGGGGCTTTTTCTGTTGGGGAACCCATTTCTATAGATTGTTGCTATCCCGGTTTGTAGCGTGGGGCACACAGGATTACCCTGTGTCCTCTTTTGGCTGCAGCTCAGTTTTAATAAACGAGCCTGACTCGAATTTATATCAAAAAGTCTCCAGCCTCTTTTATAACATCTTGGATGAGTGACTCCCGCTCCATGTGCTATCATCCATGCTGGGGTTCTCTTGGCAGGCAGTCTCTGGGCTGCATTACGGGTTACGGAGCCTAAAGATGATTCCTGTAGCTGGGGCTTGGGGGGCCCCGGGCATTTGGTGGATGCACCTTGTGGTAGCGGCTTGGGAGGTCGCTGCATGGGTGAACTCGCCCACAATGCAGTCACAGCCACTCTGGTGGAGGAGCTCCAGTCAATAACGGCCGCTGCCCCCTTGCTTTTTCACTCGCCACTCTGCCTCGCTCTGTGTCCTTGGCAGGAGTTTCAGCAGAAAACAGGGCCTAGCAACATTTCTATTGCCATTCATTTGTTATGCTGGACCTACCCAGAAAGCCTGAAACTATTTCCCAAAGCTTTATAATGTTCAATCCGTGGTTCCAAGACCACGCTAGCAAGGCTAGCAATGTGCTAGCAAGGCTAAGAAGGCCTGCTGTATATACTTTACTCCCAGTTTAGGTAAAAGGAGAATCCATACCTTGACAATGAGTTTTTCTTTGAGTGAAAGATATCCTCACATTTCTTTGGTGCCTTTTTCTATTTCGAAATAATATATATCAAGGGGAATCTGGATTATTGGTCAGCTATTCATGCCAGTTTTGGTCAGCTCTTCACACTGTCTTTGGAGGCTCTTCCAGCTCGCCATATTTTTATACACCCTATTGGGCTGTTATGTCTCCCCTTGCTCACCTGGCTGGCTGGCTGTGTCCTCACATCAGGGTCATCAGGTGATATGTGCGGTCATGGGTTGAAGACGGAAATCATAACGTGAGTACTCTCTTGATCATCAGACAAACAACGTGTTTTGTTGTTTGTAACCTCCTTAGATAGTTGGTTCAAAACTCCCAGGTCTAGACAATTGATTGGCCAAGGTTTTAGCACCACCCAGCTCCCTGACCAGTGCTGTGTCTGTTTTCCGGATTTAACATCACTGGCTCAGGTCCCTGCTTGCATCTGAATCCAACCCATCCCTGCCCCATTCCAGGGATTTGTTTTATTTCTAGGCTGGTTGAATTTGGGGGTCTGATATGGCCAAATTTATTTGGCAGTTTTGAGCTAGCTGCCTCGGGGACACCAGCCCAAGCCCAAGGCCATCCCCTCTTGCTGCACTGGGTCCTCTCCTCTGCACTCAGCTTTGGCACTGGGTCCCCCCCACTCACTCCAGGAACTGCACTGGGACATTCCCCACTCAGCCCAGGCGGTGACACCATGGCCAGGGTCACCTTCACTCCCAGTCTGGCTCC
>NW_015379523.1:0-1167 GCF_001522545.3 Parus major
CTGAGTGCCAACCTGCACGGAGGGGAGCTGGTGGTCACGTACCCGTTCGACATGAGCCGAACCCCCTGGCTGGCCCAGGAGCTCACCCCGACACCGGACGATGACGTGTTCCGATGGCTCGCCACCGTCTACGCCACCGCCAACCCCGCCATGGCCAACGGCAACAACCGCAGGTGTCACCACGAGGATTTCACGCGCTTCGGTGAGCGGGAAGTGAGATTCCAAGTGGTTTTATTTTATTTATTTATTTTTATTTATTTTTATTTTAGTTTATTTATTTTTATTTTATTTTATTTATTTTTATTTTATTTTATTTATTTTTTAAATTTATTTAATTTAATTTAATTTTATTTTATTTTATTTTATTTCTTTTATTTCTTTTATTTTTTTAAATTAATTAATTAATTAAGTTATGTTATTTATTTATTTTTTTATTTTATATGGTTTATATTTAGGTTTTATGTATTAAAAAATAAATAAATACATAATATAATATATATATTTAATATATAATATATATATAATATAAATTATATATATAATATATATAATCTATAATACTAATATTAAATAATTTTATATATAATATATAATAATGATATATAAATAGTATATAACAATGACAAATAATAAAATTTATTGTATATAAATATATATAAAATAACATAATATTTATATGAATATTTATCTATAAATATATAAATGTTACACATTTATCATATATAATAGTTATAAATAATATAATTTATTATATATAAATATGTATGTAATATAGTATATATTTATATTTATTTATATATAAATATGTAAGTATTATATGGTATTTATTATATATAATAGTAATAATATAATATAATATAATATAATATAATATAATATAATATAATATAATATAATATAATATAATATAATATAAAATATATAATATATAATATATAATATATACATTTCTAACAGGTAACATCATCAACGGAGCCCAGTGGCACACAGTGGCTGGCAGTGAGTAAGGGGAGAGGGGAACAGGTTTGGATTTTTTGGGGTGGAGGTTTTTGAGGTTTAAATGGGGGAGAATTTAATTTTAAAGGTGTTGGTTATTGGGTGTGGGTTATTGGGTGTGGGTTATTGGGTGTGGGTTATTGGGTGTGGGTTATTGGGTGTGGGTTATTG
>NW_015379523.1:2192-4654 GCF_001522545.3 Parus major
GTGGGTTATTGGGTGTGGGTTATTGGGTGTGGGTTATTGGGTGTGGGTTATTGGGGTGGGTTATTGGGTGTGGGTTATTGGGTCGGGTTATCGGGGTGGGGTTTTGGGTGTGGGTTATTGGGTGTGGGTTATTGGGGTGGGTTATCGGGATGGGGTTTTGGGTGTGGGTTATTGGGGGTGGGTTATTGGTTGTGGGTTATCAGGGCGGTTATTGGGGGTGGGTTATTGGGGATGGGGTCATCTCCCAAAGAGACGTGCATGCTTCATCACAGCTTTGTTTGGGTTCAGTTATCTTTAGTTATATTTATTTATCTTTATTTTATTTTTTATCTCTATTTTTCTTTATCTTTATTAAGATATAAGACATTTAGATTTTAAAATCCTAGAATTTAAATATAAACTTAACATAATCATCCAAATAAACATAAAAAACCCTAAAATTTCAAGATAAAAATTTAACTTTTTTCTCTATTTTTGCCCCCCTTTGCCGGGCAGGTATGAACGATTTCAGTTACCTGCACACCAACTGCTTCGAGATCACCGTGGAGCTTTCCTGCGACAAATTCCCGCACGCGTCCGAGCTGCCCCACGAGTGGGACAACAACCGCGAGTCTCTGCTGCTCTTCATGGAGCAGGTGGGGCACCCCCGGGGGGCTCGGGGGGCTCCCGGGGGGCTCGGGGGGCACACGGGGGGATCGGGGGTATCCCGGGGGGCTCAGGGGGCTCCCGAGGGGGCTTGGGGGACACCTGGGGGTTGGAGATGTGGCTCGGGGAGCACTGAAGGCACCCCAGGGATGTTTGTGAGGAGGGTGATGGGACAATGGGGGCACTGGGGAAGGGGGTCTGGGGTCATGGGGACACTGGGGACAAAGAGGGTCTGGGGTCATGGGGACACTGAGGAAGGGAGGTCCAGATTGGGGATTTGGGGGGGGTTGGGATATGGGGACACTGCAGTGGTCTGGGGGTGCTGGGACAATGGGGACACTGGGAAAGGGGGGTCCAGGATGGGGTATTTAGGGGGATTTGGGGACACTGGGGGGGTCTGGGGTCATAGGGACAATGGGGACACTGGGGAAGGGGATCTGGGGTCATGGGGACAATGGGGTCACAGGCAGGTTAGGGACAGGGATGCCCCAGGGGTTCTCCATAAGCCTTTGGGGGTGGGACAGGCCAGGGACACTGCCGGGAGGACACGGGCACGGCAGAGGGTGGCAGCAGGGTGACAGTGGGACACGGCTGTCCCCAAAGGCTGCGGGTGGCACTGGGACAGGCCAGGGACACTGCAGGGAGGACACGGGCACGGCAGAGGGTGGCAGCAGGGTGGCAGTGGGACACAGCTGTCCCCAAAGGCTGCGGGTGGCACTGGGACAGGGGAGGGGACACAGCTGTGCCACCATCCCGACCCCCTCCAGGTGCACCGAGGCATCAAGGGCGTGGTTCGGGACGATGACACCGAGGAGGGCATCCCCAACGCCATCATCTCCGTGGATGGCATCAACCACGACATCCGCACCGGTACCGGGACACAACCGGGACACAACCGGGACACAGGGACACCGGGAAACCGGGATGGCTGTGGGGTGGGATTTGGGGTGGGAGTGGAAATGGGATCAGGAATGAAGGTGGGATAGGGCCAGGGATGGGATGGGATGGGAATGGGGTGATGGGGGTGGAGATGGGGACAGGGAAAGGAATGAGATGGGATCTGTGAATGGGATTGGGAATTGCCGGTGGGGATGGAAATAGGATTAGACTGGGCAAAGGGGGTGGAATGGGATGGAGACGGGACTCGGATGGGAATGGGAATGGGAATGGGATGAGGTTGGGAATAGGGATGGGACAGGAATGGATGGCACTGTGGATGTCAACAGGATGGGGACAAAGGAATGAGATGGGATCTGGGAATGGGATTGGGAATTGCAGATGGGGATGGAAATAGGATTAGACTGGGAAAGGGGACGGGGACAGGAATGGGACTGCGGATATGAATGGGATGGGGATGGAAGGGGGATGGGACTGGCAATGGGACTGGCAATGGAAGCGGGGTCAGACTGGGAATGGGAACAGGATTGGGGCTGGGAATGGGAATGGGATTGGGGCTGGGAACGGGATTGGGATTGGGGCTGGGAACGGGATTGGGGCTGAGACAAGAACGGGATTGGGGCTGGGGACGAGGACAGGAACGGGGTGGGGATGGCAGCAGGGACAGGGATGGCGACAGGAGGTGACAGCCGCCCCCGCCGCAGCCTCGGGCGGTGACTACTGGCGGCTGCTGAACCCGGGCGAGTACGAGGTGACGGCGCGGGCCGAGGGCTACGAGGCGGCCACGCGGCCCTGCCGGGTCTACTTCGAGAACGTTCCCACCCCGTGCAGCTTCCGCCTGGCGCGGGCGAGGAGCCGCCACCGGCCCGGGGGGACCCGCCCGGGCCCCGACCCGGCCCTGCGGCTGCAGCGGCTGCGCC
>NW_015379523.1:5457-10431 GCF_001522545.3 Parus major
GGGGAGCCTGAGGGGACAGCGAGGGGACACGGGGGGACACCGGGGGAGACCGGGGGAACACCGAGGGGACACTGGGGCCATTCCCACGGGGACAATGGGGGCCTGCAGCGTGGGGCGGCCGGACAGTGGCGGTGCCCCCGGGACGGTCTGGGGGCTACCGGGGGGGTCTGTGGGGTTCCGGGGACCTCACGGGGACAATGGCGGGGTCCTGGGGCCGTGAGGGGGCACTGGGGGGTGTTGGGACTTTGGGGACACCGAGAGAAGGGCTGGGGGCTGCGGGGGGCTCAGAGGAACCGGGCACCCCCTGGAGCCCCCGGAACACGGGGGGCAGCGGCACGGAGCACCCCGAGTCCCGAGCAGAGCCGGGGGGGCGCTGGGGGCGTCCGCAGGGTCCAAAAATGGGGTGACCCCCCCATAACCCCCCCGGCGGCCCTGCCAGGGTCGGGGGGCTGTGCCCCGCTCGGCCCTGAGGTCACCGTGTCCCCCCTGGGGGTGGGGGGGTCCCCAAGGAGGCTGAAGGGACCCTCCCGTCCCTGTGCCCCCTCCCCAAATAAAGGAGAGCCCTCCCCGCTGGGCTGGGCCGCTCCTCGGGGGGTCCCCAACACCACCGGGACCCCCGGGACGCCCCCCGGGGAGGCTCCAGCCCGGGAGGGGAGGGGGGGATCATCGCCACCGTGACCCCTCCCCAGCCCCCGGGGTGACCCTGGCTCCCCGCACCGGGAGGGGCTGGACCCCTCTCCCACCCCCCATCGCTGCCCCATCCCCGGGATCTGGGGGGTCCCCCGTGCCCTGCTGGGCTGCTGCTCCCCCTGAATCCCCCCGCGGTGACCCCAGAGCCCCCCCGGGATGGGTTTGTGGCATCATCGGCAGGGGCAGCGCTCCCCGCTCGGCGCCTGCGCTGGCAGCGCCGCCGGAGCCTCCGCCGGCCTGGCACGGCCCGAATTGGGGGTGTCCCCCCCTTCCCCTCCCCGGGCTGCCCCCGGAGCCCCCCCAGAGCCGAGCGAGCCCCGCACCCATGGGCTGAACGCATCCGGCATCCTCCAGCGCCGGGAGCCGCCGGCGCAGACCGGCCTGGGGCTTGCGGGAAACAAAACCCCCACCCCCAAAAGAAAATAACCCAAACCCCCTCGGCGTGGTGCTGGGGGGGTCAGCGAGCCCCCCGGGACCCCGTGAGGGACCCCCCGGGTCGCCCCGAGGAGCTGCGGAGCCGCCGGCCCCGGTTTGAGGAGCGACAGCGCCGGTAGCAGCAGGTGGGGGGGGCGGCCGGGAGGGATTTTTTTGGGGGGGGCTGGGGTGAGGTTTGAGCGGATCCTGCGGGGTTTGGGGTAATTTGGGGATCCCCCTCCATCCTTTTCCCTTCGGGATGGGGCTGTCCCCGTGTCCCCGCCTGTCCCCGTGTCCCCTCCTGTCCCTTTGCCCCCTCTGGCACTGGCACTTCCCACCTTTGCCCGGGGCGGGTCGTGCCGTGCCGCGGCTCCCGGTGAGTGTCGGGGTCCCGGGGAGGTGAGGGGGGCACCCCCAAATCCTGCTGCTCTCTCCCTGTGCCCCCCGGGTGTGCCAGGCCCAGCCCCTGCCCCGCTGGGCTCGGGGGATGAAGCCCTGAGGGCCCTTCGAGAGCGGGAAGGGACCCCTCCGCTTCTTCCCCGCCTTGATTTTGGGGGATCCCCCGGGTGGGAACGGCACCGGCACTGCCCTGACCCCCCTGTGGATCCCAAAGATGGGATCTGGGGGTATCCTGGGGGTCCCTGTAATGTGGGCACTGCCCTGACTCCCCTGTGCCACCCCAGAGATGGGATCTGGGGGTCCCTGTGAATGTGAGCACTGCCTTGACCCCGCTGTGGATCCCGAAGATGGGATTTGGGGGTATCCTGGGGGTCCCTGTAATGTGGGCACTGCCCTGACCCCCTGTGCCACCCCAGGGCTGGGTCTGGGGGTGTTCTGGGGGTCCCTGAGAATGTGAGCACTGCCTGACCCCCCTGTACCACCCCAAAGATGGGATCTGGGGTTCCCTGTGAATGTGGGCACTGCCCTGACCCCCCTGTGGATCCCAAAGATGGGATTTGGGGGTATCCTGGGGGTCCCCATCTATGGCACTGCCCTGACCCCTTGTGCCACCCCAAAGATGGGATCTGGGGTTCCCTGTGAATGTGAGCACTGACCCGACCCCCCTGCACCACCCCAGTGACCGGATCTGTTTTCCCCCGTCCATCCCCGCTCCCGGCACTGCCCTGACCCCCCTCTATCCCCTCACAGGTGCCCCCATGGCGTCGTTCCGCATCCGGCAGTACCAGGAGCAGGACTACGAGGCCGTCCGAGCTCTCTTCGCCCGCGGCATCCTGGAGCACGCTCCGGCCGGCTTCCGGCACGTGCTGCGGGCGTCGCGGGTGCGCCTGGCGCTGCTGGCCGTCTTCGTGGCCGCGCGGGCGGCCGCCGGCTCCTGGGTGCTGGGGCTGGGCGCGGTGGCGCTGGCGCTGGTGCTGCTGTGGCTGCTGGTGCGCTCGGTGTGCGCCGAGTACGTGCGCGAGGCGCTGGGCACCGACCTGTGCGACGTGGCCGGCACCTACCTGCGCTCGCCCGACTGCCGCTTCTGGGTGGCCGAGGAGGGCGGCGCGGTGGTGGGCATGGTGGCGGTGGAGCCGGCGGGCGGCGGCGAGCTGGAGCTGAGGAGGATGTCGGTGGGCCGGGAGCACCGGGGCCGCGGGCTGGCGCAGGCGCTGTGCCGGGAGGTGCTGGCTTTCGCCCGCGCCCGCGGTTACGGCGCCGTGGTGCTCAGCACCTCCGTGGTGCAGGTGGCGGCGCAGCGGCTCTACGAGGGCGTGGGGTTCCGTAGGGTGGGCGCTTCCTCCCCCTCGCTGCTGGGCACCTTGCTGAACTTCCAGGTCCTGCGCTACCGCCACGATTTGGGGGATGGCGCCAAGTAGGGCCCGAGCGGCGCCTGGAACGGGCGGTGCCGCCCCGGGAGGAACCCCAAACCTGGCACAGGAGATGTTGTTCTGGGAGGAACCCCAAACCTGGCACAGGAGGTGTTGTTCTGGGTGAAACCCCAAACCTGGCACAGAAGGTGTTGTTCTGGGTGAAACCCCAAACCTGGCACAGAAGGTGTTGTTCTGGGAGGAACCCCAAACCTGGCACAGAAGGTGTTGTTCTGGGTGAAACCCCAAACCTGGCACAGAAGGTGTTGTTCTGGGTGAAACCCCAAACGTGGCACACGAGGTGTTGCCCCAGAAGAAACCCCAAACCTGGCACACAAGGGGTTGTCCTGGGAGAAACCCCAAAACTGTTGCTCTGGGAGAAACCCCAAACCTGGCACACGAGGCATTGTCCTGGGTGAAACCCCAATCCTGGCACATGAGTTGTTGTCCCAGGACAAACCCCAAACCTGTTGCCCCAGGAGAAACCCCAAATCTGCACACAAGGGGTTGCTCTGGGAGGAACCCCAAACCTGGCACAGGAGGTGTTCCCCAAGAGAAACCCCAAACCTGGCACAGGAGGTGTTGTCCTGGGACAAACCCCAAACCTGGCACAGGAGGCGTTTCCCCAGTCCCAGCCCCGTGAGGCGCTGCCATGGCCCCAAAACCCGGCCCCGGCCGCCAGGCGATGTCACCCCAACCTCAAACAGAGAAATTAACAATTAGGAACAGCGTATAAAGAAATGCTTTGAGTAGAAGAAGGGGCTACAAAACTCGTGTGAAGAGCTGAGTGCTCCCACAAGGGCAGGAGGAGAATAAAGACTGAAGATAAGGAGTGCAATGAAATAAATAAATTGGGTGCAAGGATAAAGGCGCCGTAGGATGAGGGGGTTCCTTGGATTCTTTGTGGATTCTTTGGACTTCTGCTAATTTTAATAGGAACAGGGACAAGCAGGGTTAGCAAATGAATATGTGTTAGGCATATCGTGTAACCCTAGTCTGTAGAGAATAAAAAAGGGAGAAACGAGTCTCCGAGGTGTGCGTGCCTCAGGAGGAATGATCCCTCAGCGCTGAATAAATTCAGACCTGCTCTCATAACTGCGCTGTGACTTCTGGAGTTTAACATCCGTCAACCCCTTGGGGGAACGGGACCATCCTGGGGAACGCCTTTGGGGAAAAGAGGCAATCGGGAACACACAAAATCGGGAGATTTTGGGGAGAGGGGAAATCTTTTGGGGACAGGCGACACTTTGGGGGACAAGGCCTCTGCCCTCACCCAAGATGGCGGCGGTTCCGCCTTGTCCTCTGCCCTCACCCAAGATGGCGGCGGTTCTTTCCCTCTGCCCTCACCCAAGATGGCGGCGGTTCCGCCTTCCTCCTGCCCTCACCCAAGATGGCGGCGGTTCCGCCTTCCTCCTGCCCTCACCCAAGATGGCGGCGGTTCCACCTTCCTCCTGCCCTTACTCAAGATGGCGCAGGCTTCCCATTCACTTGCCCGTGCCCTTACCCAAGATGGCGCCGCCCGGCCCGGCGTCAGGACGTGACGTAAGCAGCGTAGCGCCGTGAGGGAAGCGCCGTGAGGGAAGCGCCGGGACCGCCGGGTCCCAGTCCCGGTTTCGGTCCCGGTTCTCCTCTCCCCATCCCGGTTCCCCCGTCCCGGCCGCGCCATGGATTGTTACACGGCCAACTGGAACCCGCTGGGCGAGGAGACCTTCTACCGGTGAGGGGCAGCGGGGGCGGCACCGGCCCGAGGCTGCGCGGGGGTCCCGGAGATGGCTGGGCCGGGGTTCGGGGCCTGGGCCGGGGTCTGTGGGGCCGCCTGGGGGTCCCGGGGGTCCTCACGAGTCTTGGGGATCCCGGGGTGTCTGTGGGGTTTTGAGGTTTCCCGGAGGGGTCTCGTGGATGTTGGGCTGGCTGGGAAAGGGGTCCCGGGCATGGCTGAGGGGTCCCGGGGGTATCCCGGGGTGGAGGAGGCTCCTGTGGGGCGCTGGGGGGTCCCGAGGTGGCTCCGGCTCCTCGGGCTGGTCTGGGGCGTTCCTGGGGGTCTCTGGGGTTCCCAGGGGGG
>NW_015379524.1:0-3322 GCF_001522545.3 Parus major
GTCCCTTCCCAGTGCTCCCAGTATCCCCCCAGTATCCCCCAGTGCTCCCAGTATCCCCCAGTATCTCCCAGTATCCCCCAGTATCCCCCCAGTATCCCCAGTATCCCCCAGTGCTCCCAGTACACCCGAGGAAGGGGAGGCTCAGGGGACACCTGGCTGTGGGGACCCCCTGGGGACAGGGCTGGGGACAGGGATGGGGACAGGGCTGGGGACAGGGCTGGGGACAGGGATGGGGACAGGGACAGTGGTGGGGACCCCCTGGGGACAGGGCTGGGGACAGGGATGGGGACAGGGATGGGGACAGGGACAGTGGTGGGGACTCCCTGGGGACAGGAACCCACCAGTGACAGTGACCCCCTGGGGAGAGGGATGGGGACAGGGCTGGGGACAGGAATGGGGACAGGGACAGTGGTGGGGACCCCTGGGGACAGGGTGACAGGGACCCTTGGAGACAGGGATGGGGACAGGGATGGGGACAGGGTGACACCCTTGGGACAGTGACCCTTGGGGACAGGGATGGGGACAGGGATGGGGACAGGGTTACCAGGGACCCCTGGGGACAGGGATGGGGACAGGGATGGGGACAGGGACAGTGGTGGGGACCCCTGGGGACAGGAACCCACCAGTGACAGTGACCCCCTGGGGAGAGGGATGGGGACAGGGTGACAGGGACCCCTGAGGACAGGGATGGGGACAGGGACAGTGGTGGGGACCCCTGGGGACAGGAACCCACCAGTGACAGTGACCCCCTGGGGACAGGGATGGGGACAGGGGGACAGCCTTGGGACAGTGACCCTTGGGGACAGGGCTGGGGACAGGGATGGGGACAGGGTGACAGGGACCCCTGGGGTCAGGGACACTGTGGTGACAATGATCCACTGGGGACAGGGACCCCTGGGGACAGGAATGGGGACAGGGATGGGGACAGGGACAGTGGTGGGGACCCCCTGGGGACAGGGATGGGGACAGGGATGGGGACAGGGTGACACCCTTGGGACAGTGACCCTTGGGGACAGGGATGGGGACAGGGATGGGGACGGGGTGACAGGGACCCCTTGGGGACAGGGATGGGGACGGGGTGACAGGGACCCCTGGGGACAGTGACCCTGGGGACAGGGATGGGGACAGGGATGGGGACAGGGTGACAAGGATCCCTGAGGACAGTGACCCTGGGGACACCACGGGTGACAAAACCCCCTTGGGGCCAAACCGGGAATGCCAGGGGCCATTTCTGGGGCTGCTTTTGGGGCCATCTCTGGGGACAGTTGGGGACATCTGGGGCCAGCTGGGGCCATCTGGGGCCATCTCTGGGGCCATCTGGGGACAGTTGGGGACATCTGGGGACCCGGGGGTTACCGTGGGGCGCTGGGGGGGCTCGGCCTCGCTCTCCTTGGGCAGGTGAAAGCGGAGCGTGATGGGCCCCGGCCCCGCTGGCCCCGCTGGCCCCGGTGGCCCTGGTGGCCCCGCCGGTGGCCCCGGTGGCCCCGGTGGCCCTGGCAAACTCTTCCCGCTGGCGGGGGCCACCGGCAGCGCCAGCTCCAGGCTCTTCCTCTGCGCCGGGAGGAAGAGGAGGCGTTTAGGGGGGGGAGGGGGACGCGGAGGGGACACGGAGGGGACGCGGTGACAAAGCCACCACAGCTGGGGGTCCCTCCCGTCACCCCCCGGGTCCCCTCCCTGGGGACAGCGGTGGCCTAAAGGGGTTGGGGGTGGCCTCGAGGGGTCAGGGATGTCCCCAGGGTGGCCTGAGGGGTCAGGGATGTCCCCAGGGTGGCCCCAGAGGGGTCAGGGATGTCCCCAGGGTGCCCTGACGGGTCAGGGATGTCCCCAAGGTGCCCCCAGAGGGGTCAGGGATGTCCCCAAGGTCCCTTAAAGGGATTGGAAATGTCTCAGGGTCCTGGAGAGGGGTCAGGATGTCCCCAAGGGGTCAGGGATGTCCCCATGGGGTCAGGATGTCCCCAAGGGGTCAGGGATGTCCCCAGGGGGTCAGAGATGTCCCCAAGCTCCCTGTAGAGGGGCTGGGGATGTCCCCAAGGCGTTGAGGACGGCCCCGAGGTCCCCAGAGAGGGACTGGGGATGCCCCAATGTCCCCTAAAGGAGTCACAGGTGTCCCCAGGGGGTCGAGGGTGTCCCCAAGGTCCCTCAAAGGGGTTGGAAATGTCCCCAGGGTCCCCAAAAAGGGCCGGGGATGTCCCCAAGGGTCCGGGGTGGCCCCTGGGTGGGTGTTGGGGGGTTTGTCCCTTAGGTCTGGGTGTCACCACCCCCCAAGGGTGTCCCCAGGTGTCCCCAGGGATGTCCCTGCCCCCGAGGGGGTTTGGGGACCCTAGGTCTGTCCCCAAGGGCTCCAAGTGTCCCCTGTCCCCAGCCTGGTGTGTGGCCCCTGTCCTCTGTGTCCCCTCAGCGCTGGCCCTGCTCTGTCCCCAAGGCTGTCCCCAATCCTCACCCTGTCACCTGCACCTCGTGTCCCCAAACTCCGTCCCTCGCTGTCCCTCAGCTGTGTCCCCTGTCCCCCCAGTGTCCCTCCTGTGTCCCCAGTGTCCCTCTCCTGTGTCCCCAGTGTCCCTCCTGTGTCCCCTGTCTTCCTCCTGTGTCCCCAGTGTCCCCAGTGTCCCCCTCCTGTCCCCCCAGTGTCCATCCTGTGTCCCCAGTGTCCCTCTCCTGTGTCCCCAGTGTCTCTCCTGTGTCCCCAGTGTCCCTCTCCTGTATCCCCAGTGTCCCCCTCCTGTCCCCTGTCCTCCTGTGACACCACTGTCCCCCTCCCATGTTCCCTTTCCCCCTCCCGTGTCCCTTGTTCCCCTCCCATATCCCCAGTGTCCTCCTCCTGTGTCCCCAATGTCCCTCCCATGTTCCCTGTCCCCCTCCCGTGTCCCCAGTGGCCGTCCCAATGTCCCTCCCATGTCCCCTGTGTCCCCGCCGTGTCCCCAGTGTCCCCTCACCGGGTCCCTGTCGGGGGATCCGGGCCGGGAGCCGGGCAGGCCGTTCTTGGTGGGGGTCTTGGCCTCTTTTCGGGGCACCTGGACCCTCTTGAGGTCCAGCCGGTCGTGGGTCACCCACTCGTCCAGGCGTTTGTTGACTGGGGACAGCGGGGGACACACGATGGCACCCCCGGGCTGTCCCCACAGCCCCTCCCCCCGTGTCCCCAGCCCAGCCCTGGGGACACACAGGGTGACAACGACACCCCAATGTCCACCCGTGACCCCTCGTGACCCCCTGTGACCTCGCCGTGTCCCCACCCGTTCTTGGGGACAATGTGGGGACACCCCGGGGGTGACAGCGAGGTGTTGGCCCCCCCCCAAAACCCCTCCCTGTGCCCCCAGCCCGGCCT
>NW_015379524.1:5074-7116 GCF_001522545.3 Parus major
CCCCCCCAGAGGCGGGGGGGGCAGCGCCGTTCGTGGAGATCCTGGAGCAGCCCAAGCAGCGCGGGATGAGGTTCCGCTACAAGTGCGAGGGGCGCTCGGCCGGGAGCATCCCCGGGGAGCACAGCACCGAGACCACCAAGACCCACCCCACCATCCGCGTGAGTGTCCCAGTATAGACCGGTATAAACCAGTATAGACCAGTATAGACCACTGGTATAAACCAGTAACGGCCTGAGACCCTCCCTGAGCCCCCCCAGTGCCCCCATCCCCGGGGAGCACAGCACCGAGACCACCAAGACCCACCCCACCATCCGCGTGAGTGTCCCAGTATGGACCAGTATAAACCAGTATAGACCAGTAACAGCCTCGGACCTTCCTGAGCCTTCCCAGTGCTCCCCAGTGTCCCCCAAGACCCCCCCACCATCCACGTGAGTGTCCCAGTATAAACCAGTATAGACCGGTAACAGCCTGGGACCCTCCCTGAACCCTCCCAGTGCTCCCCAGTGTCCCCCAAGACCCCCCCACCATACACGTGAGTGTCCCAGTGCATCCCAGTTTAAACCAGTATAGACCAGTGACCACCCGTGACCCTCCCTGAGCCCCCATCCCGGGGGTGTTCAGCGCCCACCTCCCCCAGACCCATCCCGGCATCGCCGCGAGCCTCCCAGTATGAACCAGTACAAACCAGTACAAACCAGTACGAACCAGTGGCTGTCCCCACCAGGTGAACAACTACCGGGGCCCGGGGCGGGTGCGGGTGTCGCTGGTGACCAAGGACCCCCCCCACCGCCCCCACCCCCACGAGCTGGTGGGCAAGGACTGCAAGGACGGCTTCTACGAGGCCGAGCTGTGCCCCGAGCGCAGCATCCACAGGTGGGACCCCCTCCCCAAATCGGGGACACCCCCAAAATGGCTGGGACACCCCCACGGGGCAGTTGGGAGCACCCGAAACTGGGGAAATCCCCCCCAAAAAAAAACCTGCGGGTGGGATCACCCATAGTGTTGGGAAACCCCCTCCGGTGGAGATGGTATCTCCCAAAATATTGGGGAACCCCCTGCAGGACAGGTGGGATCACCCAAAATATGGGGGGGACCCACAAAAAGTGCAGGTGGGATCACCCACAGTGTTGGGGAACCCCCTCTGGTGNAAACCCCCTCCGGTGGAGATGGTATCTCCCAAAATATTGGGGAACCCCCTGCAGGACAGGTGGGATCACCCAAAATATGGGGGGGACCCACAAAAAGTGCAGGTGGGATCACCCACAGTGTTGGGGAACCCCCTCTGGTGAAGGTGGTATCTCCCAAAATATTGGGGAGCCCCCTGCAGGACAGGTGGGATCACCCAAAATATGGGGGGGACCCATCTGAAATAGGAGGAATCCCCCTACAAGGCAGGTGGTATCTCCCAAAATATTGGGGAACCCCCTGCAGGACGGGTGGGATCACCCAAAATATGGGGGGGACCCATCCAAAATAGGGGGAGCCCCCCTACAAGTGCAGGTGGGATCACCCACAGTGTTGGGGAACCCCCTCTGGTGGAGGTGGTATCTCCCAAAATATTGGGGAAGCCCCTGCAGGACGGGTGGGATCACCCAAAAAAGGGGGGGAGGACTCCCAAAATTTGGGACCCTCCCAGCACTTCTGGGAACCCCCAAAATTTGAGGTCCCTGCCCCGGGGTGTCCGGGGGGGGATCCCAAAATCCAGGTTGACCCCTGACCCCCCAATTTTGGGCTCAGTTTCCAGAATTTGGGAATTCAGTGCGTGAAGAAGCGGGAGCTGGAGGCGGCGGTGGCCGAGCGGATCCGCACCAATAACAACCCCTTCAACGGTACTGGGAGCACTGGGAGGGACTGGGAGGAGACTGGGAGGGACTGGGAGAGAGCTGGGAGTTACTGGGAGGGACTGGGAAGCGCTGGAGGGCATTGGGAGGGCACTGGGAGGGGACTGGGAGGGGACTGGGAAAGCATTGGGAGGGACTGGAGGGCACTGGGAGTTACTGGGAGGGACTGGAGGGCACTGGGAGTTACTGGGAGGGGACTGG
>NW_015379524.1:8030-9463 GCF_001522545.3 Parus major
GGGAGCTGCCGGGGCGGGGACGAGATCTTCCTGCTCTGTGACAAGGTCCAGAAAGGTGCGGGGACACCCCAAACCCCAGACTGGGACACCCCAAACTGGGGACACCCCAAACCCCAGACTGGGACACCCCAAACCCCAGACTGGGACACCCCAAACCCCAAACTGGGGACACCCCAAACTGGGGACATCCCAAATTTGGGACATCCCAAACTGGGGGTACCCTAAACTGGGACACCCCAAACTGGGGACACCCCAAACTGGGGACACCCCAAACTGGGGACACCACAAACCCTGGGGACATCTGAAACTGTGGACACCCTAAACTGGGGACACCCTAAACTGGGAACACCCTAAACTGGGACATCCCAAACTGGGGACACCCCAAACCCTGGGATACCCCAAACTGGGACACCCCAAAGTGGGGACACCCCAAAGTGGGGACATCCTAAACTGGGGACACCCCAAACCCTGGGGACATCCCAAACTGGGGACACCACAAACCCTGGGGACACCCCAAACTGGGGACACCTTAAACTGGGACATCCCAAACCCTGAGGACACCCCAAACCCTGGGGACACCCCAAACTGGGGACACCCCAAACCCTGGGGACATCCCAAACTGGGGACATCCCAAATTGGGGACACCCCAAACTGGGACACCCCAAACCCTGGGGACATCCCAAAGTGGGATATCCCAAACTGGGGACACCTTAAACTGGGAGCATCCCAAACTGGGGACATCCCAAAACCTGGGGACATCCCAAATTGGGAAAATCCCAAACTGGGACACCTCAAACTGGGGACATCCCAAACTGGGACACCCCAAACTGGGGACACCCCAAACCCCAAACTGGGACACCCCAAACTGGGGACATCCCAAACTGGGGACACCCCAAACTGGGACATCCCAAACCCTGAGCACACCCCAAACTGGGGACACCCCAAACCCTGGGACACCCCAAACTGGGGACACCCCAAACTGGGGACACCCCAAACCCTGGGATACCCCAAACTGGGGACACCCCAAACTGGGACACCCCAAACTGGGGGCAATCCCCAATCCCCCCAACCCCTCTCCGTGTCCCCTCAGAGGACATCGAGGTTCGTTTCTCGGCCGAGGGTTGGGAGGCCAAGGGCTCGTTCGCGCAGGCCGACGTTCACCGCCAGGTCGCCATCGTGTTCCGCACGCCGCCCTTCCGGGACCCCGCGCTGCGCGCCCCGGTCACCGTCCGCATGGAGCTGCAGCGGCCCTCGGACCGGCAGCGCAGCGCCCCGGTGGACTTCAGATACCTGCCCCACCAGGGTGGGCTTGGGGAGGGGGCTGGGGGCACTTCTGGGGTGCCTGGGGTGGGTTTGGGGGGCTCTGGGATCCCTTTGGGACATTCCCAGGTGATTTTGTGACATTCCCGTGTCCCTGGAGCTGCAGTTCCCAT
>NW_015379525.1:0-2489 GCF_001522545.3 Parus major
GGGTCATGGGGATGGTGGGGACACAGGGCGGGCTGAGAGGATGCGGGGGATGGGGGTACAAGGACAGGGGGTCCCCACGAGGACAAGGATGGGGGACAGGGGGGTTCCAGGGGGTGCTGGGCAGATGGGGACACAGGTGGACCTCATGTCACCTGTGTCACCTGTCCCCCAGAGCTGTACCTGGGCAGGGGGTACAGGTGGATACATCCCCATGTCACCTGTGTCACCTGTGTCTCCTGTGTCACCTGTCCCCAGAGCTGGCTGTACCTGAAGGGCTCGTACCTGCGCTGCACACGGCACATGGAGGTGGCCTTCATGGTGTGCGCCATCAACCCGTCCATCGATGGCCACACCGACAGCCTGGAGCTGCTGCAGCTGCAGCAGGTGTGGGGCAGGTGTGGGGCAGGTGTGGGGCAGGTGTGGGGTGAGGCTGTGCCAGGTGTGGGGCAGGTGAGGGCCACCCCCACATCTCTCCTTCCTCTTCTCCCCAGCGCCTGCTGTGGCTGCTCTACGACATGGGGCACCTAGACAGGTGAGAGGGACCCCCGACCCACCATGGGGCTGCCCCCCAAACTGCTCTGGAGCCCCCCCAACCCGCCGTGGGGCCGCCCCCCACCTGCCCCACAGGTACCCCATGGCGCTGGGGAACCTGGCTGACCTGGAGGAGCTGGAGCCCACCCCCGGCAGACCCGACCCCCTCACCCTGTACCACCAGGTGACGATGGGGGGTGGCTTTGGGGACTCAGGGGTGTGGCCAGGTGAGCCCAGGTGTGTCCTGACCCCTCCCCACCGCCCCCAGGGCATCCACTCTGCCCGCACCTACTACAACAACGAGCACATCTACCCCTACCTGTACCTGGCCGGCTTCCACTGCCGCAACAAGAACGTCAAGGAGGCCCTGGAGGCCTGGGCTGACACGGCCACCGTCATCCAGGAGTGAGTGGGGGGCTCCGGGGGTGGAATTTGGGGTCCTGGGAGGGTCCCAGTGGTACCTGGGAGATTCTTGGGTTACCTGTGGGGTCCTGCTCCTCCCCTTGGCCTGGGCTGGGGGGAGCTTTCTCCCTCCTGTGGGGTTGTGGGGGTGTTCAGTGACTTGGGGGTAACCAGCCCCTCTTTTTGGGGGGGGTCCATGTGTCCCCTGTGGCTGGGGGTGGCCTGTGCCCCCCACCCAGGGTTGGATTCTTGGAGTCCCCCTGTCCTTTGTGGGCTCTGTGTCCCCTTCAGAGATCCCCGTGGCTGTGGGGCAGCCCCCCAAGCCCCCCTGTCCCCCTCCCCAGCTACAATTACTGCCGTGAGGACGAGGAGATCTACAAGGAATTCTTTGACGTGGCCAACGACGTCATCCCCAACCTGCTCAAGGAGGCGGCGGCCGAGCCCCCCCCGGGGGCTGAGGTGGGACCCCCAGATTTGGGGGGGGGCCTTGAGTGGGGGAGCCATGCCTGGGGTGGGTTTGTTTGGAGTGGGGAGGGGGGGATATTCCCAGGACAAAAGGGGTGGGGGGTATTTTGGGGTTCTGCCTGGTGGTCCCTCACATCTGCAGGGCTCTGAATTTGGGGGTCCCGGCTGGCAGACACCCCCCAGCTCCCAATGTGGTGGGGTGAGGGTGCTCTTACCCCCGTTTGTGGGGTTCCCCCATACCTTTGGGGGTCCCCTCTGACTCGGGGGTCCGCAGGGGGCCCCCGGGGGTCTCCCAGCCCTGCAGGACCCCGAGTGCTTCGCTCACCTGCTGCGATTCTACGACGGCATCTGCAGGTGGGAGGAGGGGAGCCCCACCCCCGTCCTGCACGTGGGCTGGGCCACCTTCCTCGTCCAGTCCCTCGGCCGCTTCGATGGCCAGGTGAGGCTTTTGGGGGGTCCCCTGGGGCTTTGGGGGGGTCCTGGGGACAGGGGAGCCCCTCCCGTGTCCTGCATGGGTGCTGGGCCACCTTCCTTGTCCAGTTCCTTGGGGACTTTGATGGCCAGGTGAGGGGTCCTGAGTGGGCTCTGGGGTCCCCATGTCCTACTTGGAGGGTCCTGAGTGGGTTCTGGGGTTCCTCCATCTCCTTTTTGGGGTGTTCTTAGAGGTTTGGGGGATCATAAGTGGGTTCTGGGTTCCCCCATCTCTTTTTTGGGGAATCCCTGGGGGTTTGGGGGATCCTGAGTGGGTTCTGGGGGGTCCTCAGTGTCCTACTTGGAGGGTCCTGAGTGGGTTCTGGGGTTCCCCATCTCCTTTTTGGGATATCCCTGGGATTTGGGGGCTCCTGAGTGGGTTCTGGACTCCCCCATATTTTCCTTGGGGTCTCCTAAAACCCTCTGGGTGTGCTAAGTCCCCTCATGACCCTCAAAGCCCCTCTGTGTTCCCCCAGGTGCGCCAGCAGGTGACCCTGCTCTCAGAGGACCCTGCCCCCCCCGAGGCGGATTTGGGGGGCCCCGAGGACCCCCGCGATTGCCGCCGCCGGGGCCCCCGCCGCGAATCCAAACCCGAGGAGCCGCCCACCCCCAAAAAACCC
>NW_015379525.1:4118-5244 GCF_001522545.3 Parus major
CCCCCCATGGGTTTGGGCCCCGCCAGACGCTGCCGTTCCCCCCTCGCTCTGTGGCGCCCCGGGACCCCTCTCTGTAACCCCCATTTTTCCCCTGTGAATCCCCGCTATAGCCCCCTCCCCATTTTCCCTTGGGACCCCCACCGCTATTCCTCCCCCTTTCCCCACGGTGGGGCTGAAACCCTGGCAGAAAACGCTGTTCTCTGTGGGCAGCTCTTCCATCCCCCGAGCCCCCCAAAACTCCTTTAACCCCCCTGACCCCCGGCTCCCCCCCAGGCCCCACCATGGGGCTGAAGCCCTGGCAGAAGGCGCTGTTCCCGCTCCGCTCCGTGGCTGCCGTGGTGCGGCTCTTTGAGGCCGAGCTGCGGCAGCCCGAGCCCGACCTGGTGCTGCTCTCGCTGGTGCTGGGCTTTGTGGAACATTTCCTGGCCGTCAACCGTGTCCTCCCCACCAACGTCCCCGGGCTCACCTTCGAGTCGCGGCCCGGGCCGGACCCCCAGACCCGCCTGTACTTCCCGGTGGCCGAGCTGTCCATCGTGGCCGCGCTCTACGCCCGTTTCACGGCGCAGATCCGGGGGGCCGTGGATCTGTCCCTGTACCCCCGGCCCGACGGCTGCTCCTCCCGGGAGCTGGTCCGGAAAGTGTCCGATGTCATCTGGAACAGCCTCAGCCGCTCCTACTTCAAGGACAGGGCTCACATCCAGTCCCTCTTCAGCTTCATCACGGGTGAGGAGGGGTCCTGAGGGAGGGGGGGTTGGTGGGGCTGGGGTCCCACCTGGAGCAGCCTCAGCTGCTCCTGTTTCAAGGGTCTGGTGGGTGTTGTGTCCTCCTTCAGCTTTGTCACTGTTGGGGGGGTCCCTTATTTCTGTGTCCCTTTGCTTGGGGACAGTTTGGGGGGGGGTCTGTGCATCCCTGACCCCCCCTGTGTCCCCCCAGGTACGAAGCTGGACAGCTCAGGTGTGGCCTTTGCCGTGGTGGGGGCCTGCCAGGTGCTGGGGCTGCCGGACGTTCACCTGGCCCTGAGCGAGGACCACGCCTGGGTGGCCTTTGGGGCCGGGGGGTCCCAGACTGCCGAGGTCACCTGGCACGGGAAGGGCAACGAGGACAGGAGGGGACAGCCCGTGCAGGC
>NW_015379525.1:9448-13203 GCF_001522545.3 Parus major
GGGGGCGTTTTGGGGACCCCCGGGAGGAAGCGCAGCCCGGGGGCGGTCATGGGGAGGGTTTGGGGGGCGCCCCCGGGTTAGAACCCCCCCCACTCTGGGGGTCCGCGGAATTTAATTCTCCCGACCTGCGGATCTCCGCCTTGTAAGACCCCGACTTGGGGGTTCCCCGCGTTATAACCCCCCCGATTTGGGGGTCTCTGATCGCCCAGGCACTGGGGGGGTCCCGCCGCTTCCAACCCCCCCTCGTCCCCTTCCACCCCCCCCGCCGGCCGGGACACGTGTCAGGACACGCGAGGCCAAGGTGGAGGCGGGGGGAGCCCTTGGAACGGGACCCCCAAACCCCCCCCGGGGCACGGAGCTTCCCCCCAAAACACCCCCGGACCCCCTGTCAGGGACAGCGACCCCCCCACATCCCCGCTGTAGGGACGGGGCTCCTTTGGGACCCCCCAAAACACCTCCCAGATCCCCCTAAAACCCCATAAGGGACATGCCCCCCGTCCCCGCTGCCCCTCAGGGTGGCTCTGTAGTGGCAGATTTGCCCAAATCGCGGCGTTTTCCCCCCAGATTTGCCCAAATCGAGGCGTTTTTCCCCCAGATTTCCCGCGGAAGCGGAAGCGCAGCCGCTGGAACCAGGACTCGCTGGAGCAGAAGACCGTGATCCCGGGGATGCCCACGGTGATCCCGCCCGGGCTGACGCGCGAGCAGGAGCGCGCCTACATCGGTAACGGTTTTGGGGGGAAAAGCAGCGGTTTTGGGGGTCACCGGCCCTGGGGTTGGGCTCAGAACACGGGCTTTGGGCTCAGATTCTTTCACCCACCGCCCCGAGGATGAGGTGCGGGCAGGAGCGCGCCCACACTGGGGGGAAAACGGGATTTTGGGGTCAGAAATTAAAGTTTTTTGGGTTAAAAATGCCCTGGGATTGGGGTCAGAAGCACCCCTGGATAGGGGTCAGAACCCCCTCGAGATTCTGGGGCTAAACCTCCAGGATTTGGGGTTAGAACCCCCATGCTCGTATCAGTACCAGCCTCAAATTTTGGATTAAATCTGGGGAATTTGGGGTCAGAAACCACCCCCGGTTTGGGGTCAGAATCTCACCAGGATTTGGGGTCAGAACCCCCCTGGGATTTGTGGGAAGTTAATCAAGCCAAAACTTGCAATTTTGGGCAATAATTTGTAGGTTTAGGTGAAAAATGTATCATTTTAATGTAACAATCTCTTGGTTAACCGCTTTCATTTTATGGTAATAACGTATTTTTAGGTGTTATTGTGTGTTTTAAGGTAACAATGTTCCTTTGATAACCTTTATTTTTAGTAATAATGAGGTGTTTTAGGTAATAATGATTGTGTTTGATTACATCTCCTGTTCTAGGTAATAACAGTTGCTTTTTTTAGTAATAGTCATGCGTTTTGAGTAATAATGTGGTTATTTTAGGCAATGTCTAATTTTTTAGGAATAATCTCTCGTTTTAGGTAAAATTGTGGTTGTTTTAGATAAAACTGTGGTTGCTTTAGGTAATAACGTTTATCCTTTGTAGTAATAATCTCACATTTTAGGTAACAGTGTGGTATTTTAGGAAATAATGTCTTTTTTTATGACTGATAATCTTCTATTTTAGGTAATAATGTCTGGTTTTATGATAACAATCTTTAGATTTTCCATAAGAATGCCAGGAATAATGGTAATAATGTGCTTTTTTTGGGTAATCCTGTGATTTTTTTGATAACAATGTGATTTTTTTCTTTTGTGATAACCCGCTTTTTTTGGTAATAACCTGTTTTTTTGGGTAACAAATGTGTTTTTTTGGGGTAATAACCTGCTGTTATTGCTAAGAAGGTGTATTTTTCTGCTAATAATGTCAATTTTAGGTAACAACACCTGCTTTTTCTCACCGTAACCATTTGGTTTTAGGGCAGTAATGCCTGGTTTTGGTGCCATGGAGCCGGTGTAGGTAGAAAAAACAAAACAAAAAACAAAAAAAGAGTTTTAACCTGGCCAAGCTGAGCTGGGGCAGGAGGATTTTTGGGGGAGGAATGTTTTATTTTGATTATTTTTATTTAATTTTTTTTTTTTTGAGGGGTGGGTAAAATGTGGGTGTTTTGTAACTGTGTCTCTCTCACCTCTCCGGGACCGGGTTCCTTCCAGTGCAACTGCAGATCGAAGACCNCCCGGGGCCGGTGCTGCGGTTCCGCTCGCAGAAGATGAGGGGGATGAAGGAGCTGCTGCGAGCGGCCAAGGTCAATTCCAGCGCCATCAAACTGCAGCTCACGGCACAATCCCAGGTGCAGCCGCGCCGCCCCCGAGCCCCCCCCGGCGCTTACCCCCTGCCCTTCCTCAAGAGACCCCGCAAAGGTTCATAGGGATCCCCAAAAAATCCCAAAATCCCGGTGTTAGAGCTGCCCGGGGTGCAGCCGGCCTTTCTCAGTGGGCGTCCCAAACCTGTCAGGAACCCCAAAAATCCCTGGGAGATGCAGTGAGCCCTCCTGCCCTTCCTCAGGAGATCCCAGGAAAGTTCACAGGGATCCCCCGAAAATCTCAAAGTCCCAGCTCGGACCTGCCCCAGTTGAAGCTACTCCAACCCTCTCTCAACAAACTCCAGAAAAAATCTTCTGGGGCCTCCCCAAAACCACTAAGGGACCGCAAAAATCCCAGGGAGACCCAGTGCCCATCCTGCCCTTCCTCAGGAGATCCTGGAAAACTTCATAGGCATCCCCCAAAATCCCCAAATTCCAGCCTGGACCTGCCCCAGGTGCAGCTTCCCCTTTCTCAACAGGTTCCAGACAAAAGAACTCTCCCCAAAATGGGAGTGGGGGAATTTGGGGTGGAATAAAGGCTGGGGGGTACAATGGGCTGGAAGATTTGGGGGGGCTCAGGGGCTTTAGAAGGGGATTTGGGGAGCAGGGGGGAGGCTCAGGCAGAGGATTTTTGGGGAGGGGGCACAGCTCAATTTTGGGGTGCTCAACACGAGGCCTTTGGGACCCTCAGAACGGACTTTGGAGGGTCCCGGATTTTAGGAGTGAATGGAAAGAACCCGGGGCGGAATTCCAAGAGCCCGGATGAGGGGGAAACGATTAAATAATTAATAATAAAGTGTCGTTGGTTTCACCGAGCTTCTTCGTCTGGTTTTTGGGGGGTGAGGGGGGAACGGACCCGGCTGAGGGGGCGGCTCCCATCATGCTCCGCGCGCGGGCGAACTCCTGCGATGCTTCGCGAGAGGTTTTGGCGGGCCGCTCTCCCGCCCGCCCTCCAATCCCGCCTCCACCAATCACCGCCAGCCTTCTCTGAGCGACAGCGGTGGCAGCCAATCAGAGGCGCCCGATCAAAGTCTGCTGCGAATGTCACTCTCGCCCGGCACGGGGTCTCCCGCTGTCCCCGTCCGGGGGCGCGGGGCGGGGCATTGCGCTGCCAATGGCGGCGGAGCCCCTGAGGCGGGTCCCGTCCTCCGCCGCGCCACCCAATCACAGCTCGCCCTTCTTGCCTCCCCCTCCCCCGCGTTCCGCCTGAGTGACGCTCCCGCCAGCCAATCCCCGCCGCCAGCGCCACAGCGCCCGTCCCCGCCTTCCCTTCCGCCCGCTGGCCAATCGTCGCGGCCGCCTCATTGACGGGCAGCTCCTTCAACCAATCGCTGCGCGCGCTCTCGTTGAGCGACGCGTGGCGCGGCCAATCAGCGCGGCGCGCGCGGCGCGGCGGCGTGGAAGGTTCGCGAAGGCCGCGCGGGGGCCGTTCTATGGCGACCGGGGCGAGCGCGGCCCAGCCC
>NW_015379525.1:16024-17477 GCF_001522545.3 Parus major
GGGGTCCTGTTCTAAACCCCACACCCCCCCCAATTTGGGGTGTTTCCCCTGAGTTTTGGGGGTGCTGCTCTCTGAGCCCAGCCTGGGCCTCGTTAGCTGCAGATTAACGACCCGTGCTGGCGGCTTAATGAGCTCTGAGGGCTTAACGAGGCTCTGGCCCCACTGCACCCCCTTTTCCCTCTCCTTTCCCCCCACTTTGCACCCCAATTTGGCTCTGCTGGGGGGGGCAGAGCTGCCGTTGTCCCTGCAAAGGGCCAAATTCCCCCCTCCACTCCCTCTCTTCACCTTTTCCACCTGTTTTAGCCCCATTTTTCTGTGGCAGGGCAGGACGGGGTCCCTCTAACCCATAAAGGGGGGACCCTCACTCCTCAAGAGACCCCAGCTCTGGGGAGGGGGTCCCCAGCTCTGTGGGGGTCCCTCACCTTCCAGGGGTCCCCAACCCCGGGGGGGTCCCTGTGTCCTCAGGGATCCCTCACCTTTCGGGGGTCCCTCACCTTTCGGGGGTCCCTCACCCCCGTGGTGGCCGGGGGGGCTCTCCCGAGTCCCAGGACCGGGGGGGAGGGGGACACCCTCCGGCCCCCCAGGTTTTAGGGGTCACAACCCCCCCCCCCACCCCACAGCCCCAGGTTTTGGGGGTCTCCCAGGTTTGGGGGGGCGCAGGCCCCCCGCGCTAACCCAGCCTTGCTCCTGCAGCGCCCCGGGCCGAGGCCGCTCCCCCGCTGCGGCGTCGTTAGCGCTGGTTTGGGGGGGGGAATTAATTAATGAATTAACGATTAATCACGAGCGGGGACAGTGACGTCGCAGTTCCACCGAGGACCCGGCTGCTGCCAACCCCGAAAAGTCGCTTTTTCCCCCCAAACCGGGGGCAGGTTCGACTGTCGCCCGCGCCGGCTGTTTTTGGAGGATCCGCCTTAATCTCTTCCCTTCTTGCAGCCGCTGCCAAAATTCGCTATTTTGGGGGGGGAGGGGAGCCAAGGGCCGATTTAACCAAACCCGAGCGATTCTGACTCTTTTTTTTTTATTTTTTTATTATTATTTTTTTTTTCCTTCCTCGCTGATAATTCTGATTTTTAATCATAATCTGATTTTCTCACCCCGACACGGCTCAGCTCAAGCGACCTTGACTCTTCCCTCCGGGGCTGCCAAAGCCACGTGGCCCCCCCAGACAGGGACCTTTTCCTCCTAGAAACCAGGAAATTGGGCAAAAAACCGGGGGAGAACCGGGCACAACCAGGGAGAAAAGGAGCAGGAACGGGGCAAAGCCAGGGAGAAACAACAAAACCAGGGACAGAGGGGCCAAACCCTGACCCAGCAGAGGCCAAACCGCAGAGAAACGGGCAAAGAGAGGCCGCTGGTTTGGGGAGGGGGAGGGCTGCGCTCTGCTGGCCTTAATTGGGCACTAATTAACGCTCCCCCCCCCAATTATCCCCTCCTGGGGGTGGGTGGGGGCAGT
>NW_015379525.1:17672-20279 GCF_001522545.3 Parus major
GGGGGCTGGGAGGGTTGGGGAGGGGGTTCTGGGGGTACAACCCCCCCTCCCCGAGGGGTCTGGGGGCCTGCCAGTGACCCCTCCACCCCCCGGAGCAGGTCCCCCTCCCCGGAGCCCATCTACAACAGCGAGGGGAAGCGCCTGAACACGCGGGAGTTCCGCACGCGCAAGAAGCTGGAGGAGGAGAGGCACAACCTCATCACCGAGATGGTGGCCCTGAACCCCGACTTCAAGCCCCCAGCTGACTACAAGTGAGGAGGGATCACCCCCCACACCTCCAATTTGGGGCTGATTCCGCCCAGTTTGGGGCTCCCCCGAGGGTTTGACCTCCCCCCACCCTGATTTTTGTTGTTGCTCAGGCCGCCGGCGACGCGGGTGAGCGACAAGGTGATGATCCCGCAGGATGAGTACCCCGAGATCAACTTTGTGGGGCTCCTCATCGGGCCCAGGTAGGCACCCCGAGATCCTGGGGGGCTGCGGGGGTCCCCTCAGATTCACCCCAGGAATTTGGGGAGTCGCTGAAGACACCGAGGTGCTGCTGGGTCCCCATCCCACACCTGCAGCGTCCCAGTCTGGGTGACCCCTTTGTTCCTCCCACCGCCCCACAATCCCCCCCTAATTAACACAGAGCTGTTTAACGACACCCCTGTGTCCATTAAGAGCTCCTGATGAGCCAAGGTCCCCCCACTCACCCCAGCCTGGGTGTGGGACCCCCCAAAACTGCCAAGCAGAGCACGGGGAGGGATCACAACCCGAGGCGAGGCTGGAGGACGGGCGGGCTCCGAGCGTCCCCCACTGCTCCCCCCACCTGACCTCGGGCTCCTGCTGCCCCATTCCCAGGGGGAACACGCTGAAGAACATCGAGAAGGAGTGCAATGCCAAGATCATGATCAGGGGCAAGGGCTCGGTGAAGGAGGGCAAGGTGGGCCGCAAGGACGGGCAGATGCTGCCCGGCGAGGACGAGCCCCTGCACGCCCTCGTCACCGCCAACACCATGGAGAACGTCAAGAAAGCCGTGGAGCAGGTTCGGGGCTGTCCCCAGGGGGTGTTTTTGGGGGTCTGGAGGTGCAGCCCCCCCATCTCACACCCCCTGTGCCCCCCAGATCAGGAACATCCTGAAGCAGGGCATCGAGACCCCCGAGGACCAGAACGATCTGCGCAAGATGCAGCTGCGGGAGCTGGCGCGGCTCAACGGGACCCTGCGGGAGGACGACAACAGGTCAGAGGGGTCCCATCACCCCTTCATTAATTCAGGGATAATCCCCTGAGCCCCCAAATAACCCTTCTGTGCCCTGCCCAGGATCCTGAGGCCGTGGCAGAGCACTGAGACTCGCAGCATCACCAACACCACGGTGTGCACCAAGTGCGGCGGGGCCGGGCACATCGCCTCCGACTGCAAGTTTGCCAGGTGACCCCCAAAATAAACCCCCAGATCTTCCTGGGGTTCCCTAAACGTCCCCCCAAAAACCCACCAGATCTTCCTGAGATCCTCACAATTTTTTGAGATCCTCTGCCTGAGATGCTCTCTCGATTTCCTTCAAATGAAGCGAACAATGAGCCCCGAATTTCCTTAAATCTCTGAGATCTCAAACCTTGAGATTTCCTAAATCAGCCTTGAGATTTCTCCAAACCCTCAAAATCCTCCCTAAACTTCCCTGGGAATCCACCAAGTCCTCAAAACCTCCTTGGGGATCCTGCTAATCTCCCAAAGATTTCCCCAAAACCCCACAAAATACTTTTAAATCTCCTCAAGCCCCTCTGGAATCCCCCAGAAGTTTTCTTAGGGCACCCCCAGGGTTGGGTTTGGGGAGGATTTGGGGGTGCAGCCTCACCGTGCCCCCCTTGGCAGGCCCGGGGACCCGCAGTCGGCGCAGGACAAGGCACGGATGGACAAGGAGTACCTGTCCCTCATGGCTGAGCTGGGCGAGGCTCCGGTGTCCGTCAGCTCCAACGCCGCCCACAACAACAGCCCCTTGTCCAGCAGCCACCGTGCAGCCAGCCAGGCTGGGGGGCAGCCCCCCCCGGTGAGTGACACCCCAAAAAAACACCTCGGGGAACCCCCAGAGCTCACCTGAAACACCCCAAAATCAGCCCCTCATCCTCACCTGGTCAGGTGTGGGAACACCTGAGTGACACCCCCAAAAAAACGCCTCTGGGATCCCCCAGAGCTCACCTGAAACACCCCAAAATCAGCCCCTCATCCTCACCTGGTCAGGTGTGGGAGCTGAGTGACCCCTCCCCCAAAAAAAGCATCTCTGGGACCCCCCTAGAATCACCTGAAACACCCCAAAATCTGCCCTTCATTCTCACCGGGTCAGGTGTGGGAGCAGTGCCCTCCCCACTGAGTGACACCCCCCAAAAAATCACCTCTGGGAACCCCCAGAATCACCTGAAAAACACCTCAAAATCAGCCCCTCATCCTCACCTGGTCAGGTGTGGGAGCTGAGTGACTCCCCCCCCAAAAAAAGCATCTCTGGGACCCCCCTAGAATCACCTGAAACACCCCAAAATCAGCCCTTCATCCTCACCTGGTCAGGTGTGGGAGAAGTGCCTTTCCCACTGAGTGACACCCCCCAAAAAACACCTCTGGGACCCCCCAAAATCCTC
>NW_015379526.1:0-2120 GCF_001522545.3 Parus major
CACATCCCGCCCCACTCACGCAGAGGCTCTGGCTCAGCAGCGCCGTCAGCTTGAGCTGCATGGCGGGTTCGGGGCCCGAGGCGGCCGCCAGCCCCACACATTCCAGGGCTGCCCCACGGTTCTGCTCAAACCAGGCCTCGCTGCCCCACAAGAGACCCCCAAAACCCCATAAGTGACGCAGAACTGACCCATAAGTCAGCCTAACACCCCACAAGTGACACCCGAACCCCACAAGTGACTCGTTAGTGACCCATAAATGACCCCCACTCATCCCGTAAGTGACCCCAGAACTGCCCCATAACTGACCCCAGAACTGCCCCACAAGTGACCCCCACTCACCGCAGAAGTGACCCCAGAATTGCCCCATAAGTGACCCCCACTCACCCCACAAGTGACCCCCACTCACCCCATAAGTGACCCCAGAATTGCCCCATAAGTGACCCCAGAACTGCCCCATAAATGACCCCCACTCACCCCATAAGTGACCCCCACTCACCCCTCGCCCTCCGGCCCCTCGCCCTCGATGGGCAGGGCCAGCATCGGGCGCAGGCCCCGGGCCCGGAGCCGCTGGGACAGCTCCTGCACGGCCGCCGGGCTCCGGCCGACCGCGAATTGTCCCCAGAGGGAGACGGAGAGAAGCGCCCGCCACAGGCGGGGACCGAGCACCCTCCGGGACGCCCGCAGGAACTGCGGGGAACGCGGGAAGATGTGGGGCGGGATGGGGACAAAATGGCGGCGGAGCGTGAGGGGAGGGAAATGGCGGGAAACCGTGAGGGGCTGGAGAGGAACGGAAGCCCTGAAGGGACAAAATGGTCTCTGCTCCGTGAGGGGAGGGAAATGGCGGGAAACCGTGAGGGGCTGGAGAGGAACGGAAGCCCTGAAGGGACAAAATGGTCTCGTCTCCCTGAGGGAAGCAGGGGCGCCATGAGGGAACAGGACCGAGGGGGTGCCCCGCTTTCCCCCCAGGAAGAGGCGAGGGGTGAGTTTGGGGCTTTGGGGGTCGCTTGTGGGGCTGGGAAGGGCTTGGGGGTCACTTGGGGGCTGTTGGGGGACAAGGGGGGAGGTTTGGGGGTCGCTTCTGAGGGCTGGAAATGGCGGCAAGGCCTGAGGGCGCCTCCGTGTGGGGCTGGCTGTGGTCTCAGAGCGGGGCGGGGGTCCCCGATGTGGGGAGGGGGTCCCCAATGTGGGGAGGGGTCCCCGATGTGGGGCGGTGGTCCCCATTGTGGGTCGGGGGTGCCCATTATGGGTCAGGGTCCCCATTTTGGGTCGGGGTCCCCATTGTGGGTCGGGGGTCCCCATTTTGGGTTGGGGGTCCCCAATCTGGGTCTGGGGTCCCGTTTTGGGTCGGGGGTCCCCATTTTGGGTCAGGGTCCCCATTTTGGGTCAGGGTCCCCATTGTGGGTCGGGGTCCCCAATGTGGGTCAGGGGTCCCGTTTTGGGTGGGGGTCCCGTTTTGGGTGGGGGTCCCCAAATCTGGGTCTGGGGTCCCGTTTTGGGTGGGGGTCTCACCGCCTCGGGGTCCCCAATCTGGGTCAGGGTCCCCATTTTGGGTCGGGGTCCCCGTTTTGGGTCTGGGGTCCCCATTTTGGGTGGGGGTCCCATTTTGGGTGGGGGTCCCATTTTGGGTGGGGGTCCCCATTTTGGGGAGGGGTCCCCAATCTGGGTCAGGGTCCCCATTTTGGGTGGGGGTCCCCAATCTGGGTCAGGGTCCCCAATGTGGGTCTGGGGTCCCCGTTTTGGGTCTGGGGTCCCGTTTTGGGTGGGGGTCCCATTTTGGGTGGGGGTCTCACCGCCTCGGGGTCCCATTTTGGGTGGGGGTCCCGTTTTGGGTGGGGGTCTCACCGCCTCGGGGTCCCCATCACCGCCTCGGGGTCCCGTTTTGGGGAGGGGTCCCCAATCTGGGTCAGGGGTCCCCATTTTGGGTCTGGGGTCCCATTTTGGGGAGGGGTCTCACCGCCTCGGGGTCCCCATTTTGGGTCAGGGTCCCCATTTTGGGTCAGGGTCCCCATTTTGGGTCTGGGGTCCCCATTTTGGGTCAGGGTCCCCATTTTGGGTCTGGGGTCCCGTTTTGGGTCTGGGGTCCCATTTTGGGTGGGGGTCTCACCGCCTCGGGGTCCCCA
>NW_015379526.1:4194-5215 GCF_001522545.3 Parus major
ACAGGTGAGGCTCAGTAGTTGCCGCGCTCCTGCCGGAAGCCGCCGCGCCGCAGGTAACCGTCACCTTTACGGTACCCGCCGTCCTTCTGGTCTGGGGGGAGGAACCGCACAGGTGAGGGCGGGGCGGGGCTTGGGCGTGCCCAGGTGTGTCCCCAGGTGTGTCCAGGTGTGCTCAGGTGTGCCCAGAACACCCCCAGGTGTGTCCCAGGTGTGTCCCAGGTGTGCTCAGGTACACCCAGGTGTGTCCCAGGTGTGCTCAGGTGTGTCCCCAGGTCCCCCCAGCTGTCCCCAGGTGTGTTCAGGTGTATTTTAAGTGTCCCCAGGTGCCCCAGGTGTCCCCAGGTGTATCCCAGGTGTATTTTAGGTCCCCCCTAGGTCCCCCCAGGTGTCCCCAGGTGTATCTCAGGTGTATCTCAGGTGTCCCCAGGTGTCCCAGGTGTGTCTCAGGTGTATTTTAGGTCCCCCCAGGTGTCCCCAGGTCCCCCCAGGTCCCCCCAGCTGTCCCCAGGTGTGTTCCCAGCTGTCCCCAGGTGTCCCCAGGTCCCCCCAGGTGCCCCAGGTGTCCCCAGGTGTATCCCAGGTGTATTTTAGGTCCCCCCCAGGTCCCCCCAGGTGTATTTTAGGTGTCCCCAGGTCCCCCCAGCTGTCCCCAGGTCCCCCTAGGTGTCCCCAGGTGTATCTCAGGTGTCCCCAGCTGTATCTCAGCTGTCCCCAGGTCCCCCCAGGTGTGTCCAGGTGTGTCCCCAGGTGCCCCCAGCTCCCCCAGGTGCGCTCACCTCTGAAGTACCCCCCGTAGGCTCCCTGTCTCTGGTCCAGCACGCGCTCGTTGTTCTCCACCAGGTTGCCGAGTTTCTCGGCCAGCTGCAGCGCCAGGTTCTGCGTGGCCGTGGGCTCGGTGCGGTGCATCATCACCGTGGCCGTGGGCTGGTCCAGCGAGGCCTGCAGGTGTGCACAGGTGAGCTCACCTGGGCTGCGGCTGAGCCGGGAAACCGCCCGGGAACGGCGCGAAACGGCACAAAAA
>NW_015379526.1:7522-9832 GCF_001522545.3 Parus major
TCCCCGTTTTTCAGCCCAAATCCACCTGATGGAGTCGTAGACGCTGCTGTAGGTGAACAGGTACGTGCGGAGAGATTCCTCCTGGATCTTCCTGCGGGGACAGGGGACACCTGGGACACCTGGGGACACCTGGGGACACCTGGGGACAGCTGGGGACACACCTGAGATACACCTGGGGACACACCTGGGGACACCTGGGGACACCTGACACACCTGGGGACACACCTGGGGACACCTGGGGACATCTAAAATACACCTGAGATACACCTGAACACACCTGGGACACCTAAAATACACCTGGAGAACACCTGAGACACCTTAGATACACCTGAGATACACCTGGGGACACCTGGGGACACCTGGGGACACCTGGGGACACCTAAAACACACCTGGGGACACCTGGATACACCTGAGATACACCTGGGGACACCTGAGATACACCTGAGATACACCTGGGGACACCTGGGGACACCTGGGGACACCTGGGGACACCTGGGACACACCTGAGATACACCTGGGACACACCTGGGGACACCTGGAACAGCTGGGGACACCTGAGATACACCTGGATACACCTGACACAGCTGGGGACACACCTGGAACACCTGGGGACACACCTGGGGACACCTCAGATACACCTGGGGACACCTGGACACACCTGGACACACCTGGGGGGGCTGGGGACACACCTGGGACACAGCTGGGGACAGCTGGGGACACACCTGAGATACACCTGGGGACACCTGACACACCTGGGGACACACCTGGGGAAACCTGGGGACATCTAAAATACACCTGAGATACACCTGAACACACCTGGGACACCTAAAATACACCTAGACACACCTGGGACACACCTGGGGACACCTGGGGACACCTGGACACACCTGGGGACACCTAAAATACACCTGAGACACACCTGAGATACACCTGGGATACCTAAGATACACCTAAAATACACCTGGACACACCTGGAGAACACCTGGGGACAGCTGGGGACACCTAAAATACACCTGAGATACATCTGGGACAGCTGGGGACACCTGGAACACACCTGGGACACACCTGAAGACACCTGGGGACAGCTGGGGACACCTGGAACAGCTGGGGACAGCTGGGGACATCTAAAATACACCTGGGACACCTGAGATACACCTGGGGACACACCTGGGGACAGCTGGGCACACCTGGGACACACCTGGAACAGCTGGGGACACCTAAAATACACCTGAGATACACCTGGGGATACATCTGGGACACCTGGGTCACACCTGGGGACAGCTGGGACACCTGGGGAACACCTGAGATACACCTGGAACAGCTGGGGACACCTGGAACACACCTGGGGACACCTGAGATACACCTAGAACAGCTGGGGACACCTAAAATACACCTGAGATACACCTGGAGAACACCTGGACACACCTGAACACACCTGGAGAACACCTGAACACACCTGGGGACACCTGGACACACCTGGGGACACCTGGGACACACCTGGACACACCTGGGGACCCAGTCTGGAACCTGCTCTGGAACCCAGTCTGGAACCGGTTCTGGAACAGTCCGGAACCCGATCGAGAACCGAGTCTAGAACCGAGTCTAGAACGTTCTAGAACGTGATCTAGAACCTCTAGAACGTACCTAGAGCACACCTAGAACCCGATCTAGAACGTTCTAGAACCTGATCTGGAACGTACCTAGAACGTTCTAGAACCCGATCTAGAACCCGATCTAGAACCGAGTCTAGAACCTCTAGAACGTTCTGGAACCTGGTCTGGAACGCACCTGGGGACACCTGGACACACCTGGGGACACACCTGGACACACCTGGCCCCTCCCCCACACTCCAAAATCCTCATTTCCTCACCCCAAAATCCACCAAAAAATCCCCAAAAAAATCCCCAAAAAATCCTCAAAAAATCCCCAAAAAAATCCCCGAAAAATCCCCCAAAAATTCAAAAAAAATAAAAAAAAAATCCCAAAAAGATCCCAAAGAAATCCCAAAAAATCCTCAAAAAATCCCCCAAAAAATCCCAAAAAAATCCAAAATAAAATCCCCAAAAAACCCCAAAAAATCCCAAAAAATCCCCAAAAAAATTCCAAAAAATCCTGAAAAAAATCCCAAAAAATCCCAAAGAAATCTAAAAAAAATCCCAAAAAAATCCCCAAAAAATCCCAAAAAATCCCCCAAAAAATCCCCAAAAAATTTAAAAATAATTCAAAAAAAATCCCAAAAAAATCCCAAAAAAATTCCAAAGAAATCCCAAAGAAACCCCAAAAAAACCCCAAAAAACCCCAAAAAATCC
>NW_015379527.1:0-1475 GCF_001522545.3 Parus major
TGGGGTCTCCAGTGGGTTTTGGGGTCTCCAGTGGGGTCTGGGGTCTCCATTGGGGTCTGGGGTCTCCACTGGACCTTGGGAGCTCATGGTGGGGTCTCCAGTGAGAGTTGGGGTCTCCAATGGGGTCTGGGGTCTCCAGTGGACATTGGGAGCTCATGGTGGGGTCTCCAGTGAGAGTTGGGTGGTCAGGAGTTGGGGTCTCCAATGGGTTTTGGGGTCTCCATTGGGGTTTGGGGTCTCCAGAGGGGTCTGGGGTCTCCAGTGGGGTCTGGGGTCTCCAATGGGGTCTGGGGTCTCCAGTGGACATTGGGAGCTCATGGTGGGGTCTCCAGTGAGAGTTGGGGTCTCCAATGGGGTCTGGGGTCTCCAGTGGACGTTGGGTGCTCATGGTGGGGTCTCCATAGAGAGTTGGGTGGTCAGGAGTTGGGGTCTCCAATGGGTTTTGGGGTCTCCATTGGGGTCTGGGGTCTCCATTGGGGTCTGGGGTCTCCATTGGGGTCTGGGGTCTCCAGTGGGTTTTGGAGTCTCCAGTGGACGTTGGGAGCTCATGGTGGGATCTCCATTGAGAGTTGGGGTCTCCAATGGGTTTTGGGGTCTCCAGTGGGGTCTGGGGTCTCCAGTGGGTTTTGGGGTCTCCAAGAGATGTCAGAGGACCATAAATGGAGTGTTGGGGGAGATTCTGAGTTTCCAGAAGTTACCTGAGATACCGGGGTGCACCTGGGAGGTTCCTGGGAGGTTCCTGAGATATCAGGGTGCTCTCCTGGGGTTTCCAGAAGCTACCTGAGATATTGGGGTGCTCCTGGGAGGTTCCTGGGAGGTTCCTGGGAGGTTCCTGGGAGGTTCCTGAGATATTGGGGTGCTCCTGATGGGTTTCCAGAAGCTACCTGAGATATCAGGGTGCTCCTGGGAGGTTCCCGAGATATTGGGGTTGCTCCTGATGGGTTTCCAGAAGCTACCGGAGATATTGGGGTGCTCCTGGGAGGTTCCTGGGAGGTTCCTGGGAGGTTCCTCAGACACCAGGGTGCTCCTGGGAGGTTTCTGGGAGGTTCCTGGGAGGTTCCTGAGATATCAGGGTGCCCCTGATGGGTTTCTGAGATATCGGGGTGCTCCTGATGGGTTTCCAGAAGCTACCTGAGATACTGGGGTGCACCTGGGAGGTTCCTGGGAGGTTCCTGAGATATTGGGGTGCTCCTGATGGGTTTTCAGAAGCTCCCTGAGATATTGGGGTGCACCTGGGAGGTTCCTGGGAGGTTCCTGCGATATTGGGGTGCTCCTGGGAGGTTCCTGGGAGGTTCCTGGGAGGTTCCTGAGATACTGGGTTGCTCCTGATGGGTTTCCAGAAGCTACCTGAGATATTGGGGTGCACCTGGGAGGTTCCTGGGAGGTTCCTGAGATACTGAGGTGGTCCTGGGAGGTTCCTGCGATATTGGGGTGCTCCTGGGAGGTTCCTGGGAGGTTCCTGCGATACTGAGGTG
>NW_015379527.1:2668-6566 GCF_001522545.3 Parus major
AGGATTTGCTCACTTGAAGTGGAATTTGCACGAGGATTTGGGCCTTGCACGAGGCCGGGGCTCACACCCGGGCACGCTCCCCGCTCGTGCCAGGCCAGCCCCGGGAGTGAGCGTGAGTGTGAGCGTGAGTGTGAGCGTGAGCAGGGCTGGGGGTCTCGCACAGGGCCGTGCACGCTCGTGTGAGGCACGGGGAGGGGTCGGGGGCGTGCAAGGGGGGTTTGCACAAGGGTCGCCCCCAGTGCCACGCAGGGCCGGCGTGGAACGGCCGGGCTTTGCACGGGGACGGACCTTGCACACTCGTGAGGGCACAGGGACGCTCTGACACACTCGTTATTGCACAAGGATGCTCTTGCACGCTCGTGAGGGCACAGGGACGGGCCTTGCACACTCGTGAGGGCATGGGGATGTTCTTGCACACTCGTGAGGGCACAGGGACGCTCTGACACACTCATTACTGCACAAGGATGCTCTTGCACACTCATGAGGACACGGGGACGTTCTTGCACACTCATTATTGCACAAGGATGGCCCTTGCACACTCGTGAGTGCACAGGGACACTCTTGCACACTCATTATTGCACAAGGACGGGCCTTGCACACTCATGAGTGCACAGGGACGCTCTTGCACACTCATTACTGCACAAGGACGCTCTCGCACACTCGTGAGGGCACAGGGATGTTCTTGCACACTCACCATTGCACAAGGCTGGCCCTTGCACACTCATGAGTGTACTGGGACGTTCTTGCACACTCGTGAGGGCACAGGGACGCTCTTGCACACTCACCATTGCACAAGGACGGCCCTTGCACACTCGCAGCCGCCAAGGGACGTTCCCCTCACACGGGAGCACTCTTTGCACGCTCACCGCCGCGCCAGGAACCTCCCTTAGCACGAGGATGGCTCTTGCACACCCAGAATTGCACAGGGACCCGTTTGCACGCCCACAATGGCACCGAGAGCCATTTGCACGCTCGGAATTGCACAAGACGCCCCTTGCACGCTCACAACTGCTGGAGGAGGGTCCTTGCACGCTCAGAATTGCACGAGGACCCCCTCTGCACACTCACAACTGCACAAGACACCCCTTTGCACACTCACAACTGCTTGAGGGCGGTCCTTTGCACACTCACCACTGTTTGAGAGTCCTTTGCACACTCAGAATTGCACAAGGACCCCCTTTGCATGCTCAGAACTGCAAAAGACGCCCCTTGCACACTCACAGCTGCTCAAGGAGGGTCCTTTGCACACTCAGAATTGCACGAGGACCCCTTTGCACACTCACAACTGCACGAGGACCCCCTTTGCACGCTCAGAATTGCACGAGAACCCCCTTTGCACACTCACAACTGCTGGAGGACAGTCCTTTGCACACTCACAACTGCACAAGGACCCCCTTTGCACACTCACCCACACATGAAGACCCCTTTGCACGCTCAGAATTGCACAAGAACCCCCTTTGCACGCTCACAACTGCACAAGGACCCCTTTGCACACTCACAACTGCACGAGGACCCCTTTGCACGCTCAGAATTGCACAAGATGCCCCTTGCACACTCACAACTGCTCAAGGAAGGCCCTTTGCACACTCAGAATTGCACAAGAACCCCCTTTGCACACTCACAACTGCACGAGGACCCCTTTGCACGCTCAGAATTGCAAAAGACGCCCCTTGCACACTCACAACTGCATGAGGATCCCCCTTTACACACTCACCCACGCATGAAGACCCCTTTGCACACTCAGAATTGTACACGACACCCCTTTGCACACTCACAGCTGCTCGAGGAGGGTCCTTTTCACACTCAGAATTGCACAAGATGCCCCTTGCACACTCACAACTGCTGGAGGACCCCTTTGCACACTCACAACTGCTGGAGGACCCCTTTGCACACTCAGAATTGCACGAGACGCCCCTCGCACACTCACCCACGCACAAGGACCCCTTTGCACACTCACAACTGCTGGAGGACANGCCTTGCACGAGGATTTGGGCCTTGCACGAGGATTTGGGCCTTGCACGAGGATCGGGCCTTGCACGAGGACAATCCTTGCACAAGGATTTGCTCACTTGAAGTGGAATTTGCACGAGGATTGGGCCTTGCACGAGGATTTGGGCCTTGCATGAGGATTGGGCCTTGCACGAGGATAATCCTTGGACAAGGATTTGGGCCTTGCACGAGGATTGGGCCTGGCATGAGGACAATCCTTGCACGAGGATTTGCTCACTTGAACGTGGAGTTTACACAAGGATTTGGGCCTGGCATGAGGATCAGGCCTTGCACGAGGATTTGGGCCTTCCACGAGGATTTGGGCTTTGAATGTGGAGTTTGCACAAGGATCAGGCCTCACACAACCACAATCCTTACACGAGGATTTGGGCCTTGTACAAGGATTTAGGCCTTGCATGAGGACAATCCTCGCACAAGGATTTGCTCACTTGAAGTGGAATTTGCACGAGGATTTGGGCCTTGCACGAGGATTTGGGCCTTGCACAAGGATTTGCTCACTTGAACGTGGAATTTGCACGAGGATCAGGCCTTGCACGAGTATTTGGGCCTTGCACGAGGATTTGGGCCTTGCACGAGGATCGGGCCTTGCATGAGGATTTGGGCCTTGCACGAGGATTTGGGCCTTGCACGAGGACAATCCTTGCACAAGGATTTGCTCACTTGAAGTGGAATTTGCACGAGGATTTGGGCCTTGCACAAAGATCGGGCCTTGCACGAGGATTGGGCCTTGCACGAGGATTTGGGCCTTGCACAAGGAACATCCCTTCCATTAAAACAATCCTTGCACGAGGATTTGCTCACTTGAACATGGAGTTTGCACGAGGATTGGGCCTTGCACAAGGATTTGGGCCTTGCACAAGGATAATCCTTGCACGAGGACAATCCTTGCACAAGGATTTGCTCACTTGAAGTGGAATTTGCACGAGGATTTGGGCCTTGCACGAGGCCGGGGCTCACACCCGGGCACGCTCCCCGCTCGTGCCAGGCCAGCCCCGGGAGTGAGCGTGAGTGTGAGCGTGAGTGTGAGCGTGAGCAGGGCTGGGGGTCTCGCACAGGGCCGTGCACGCTCGTGTGAGGCACGGGGAGGGGTCGGGGGCGTGCAAGGGGGGTTTGCACAAGGGTCGCCCCCAGTGCCACGCAGGGCCGGCGTGGAACGGCCGGGCTTTGCACGGGGACGGACCTTGCACACTCGTGAGGGCACAGGGACGCTCTGACACACTCGTTATTGCACAAGGATGCTCTTGCACGCTCGTGAGGGCACAGGGACGGGCCTTGCACACTCGTGAGGGCATGGGGATGTTCTTGCACACTCGTGAGGGCACAGGGACGCTCTGACACACTCATTACTGCACAAGGATGCTCTTGCACACTCATGAGGACACGGGGACGTTCTTGCACACTCATTATTGCACAAGGATGGCCCTTGCACACTCGTGAGTGCACAGGGACACTCTTGCACACTCATTATTGCACAAGGACGGGCCTTGCACACTCATGAGTGCACAGGGACGCTCTTGCACACTCATTACTGCACAAGGACGCTCTCGCACACTCGTGAGGGCACAGGGATGTTCTTGCACACTCACCATTGCACAAGGCTGGCCCTTGCACACTCATGAGTGTACTGGGACGTTCTTGCACACTCGTGAGGGCACAGGGACGCTCTTGCACACTCACCATTGCACAAGGACGGCCCTTGCACACTCGCAGCCGCCAAGGGACGTTCCCCTCACACGGGAGCACTCTTTGCACGCTCACCGCCGCGCCAGGAACCTCCCTTAGCACGAGGATGGCTCTTGCACACCCAGAATTGCACAGGGACCCGTTTGCACGCCCACAATGGCACCGAGAGCCATTTGCACGCTCGGAATTGCACAAGACGCCCCTT
>NW_015379527.1:8990-10574 GCF_001522545.3 Parus major
CACGGCCAGGCGAGAGTTGTAGATGAAGTTGAGGACGTCGGAGAAGACGCCGGCCTGGACGCCCGGCAGCTCCAGCACCTGGGCGGGCGAGGGGCAGCTGGGCTCCTGGGCCAGCGCCCGCTTGAAGAAGGGACTGGAGGCGGCCAGGACGTTTTTATGGGCGCGGAATTTGGTGTCCTCGGCGATGATGGTGACGTCGCAGAACTGGCCCCGCAGGCGCTGCTCGTTCAGCTCCAGCAGCAGCGCCCGGCAGTGCCCGGCGTCCGACACCTCCACGACCGGAGCCATCCCCGCGCCGGCCACCTGCGGGGGGGACACGGGCGCCGCGGTTTGGGGTCACCCCGGTTCCTTCCCGGGTGGCCGGAGGGACAACGGGGTTCCATTTTTGGGGTCACCCGCGTGGCTGAATCCTTTGTTTGGTGGTGCCTGGGAGGGTGGGGCCCCTACCTGGGGTCACCCAGACCCCCGGATCGCTATTTGGGGTCACTGAGACCCCTGGACCCCATATTTGGGGTCACCCAAAGATCTTTGCTATTTGGGGTCACCTGGGTCCCATATTTGGGGTCACCCAGATGCTTTTTGGGGTCATCTCAGTCCCTTATTTTGGGTCACCTGACCCTTGGTTCGCTATTTGGGGTCACCTGGGTTCTTTATTTGGGGTCACTGAGACCCCTGGATCCCATATTTGGGGTCACCCAAAGATCTTCACTATTTGAGGCCACCTGGGCCTCGTATTTAGGGTCACCCAGACCCCTGATTCACCATTTGGGGTCACTCAGACCCCTCGTTCGCTATTTGGGGTCACTCAGACCCCTGATTCACTATTTGGGGTCACTCAGACCCCTGGTTCGCTATTTGGGGTCACTCAGACCCCTGATTCACTATCTGGGGTCACCTGCATGGCTGGATCCCCTATTTGGGGTCACCCACGCCCATTTTTGGGGTCACCCAAACACCCGGATTCTCTATTTGGGAGGCTTCAGACACCTGGACCCCAGATTTGGGGTCACCCAAATCCCTGGTTCACTATTTGGGGTCACCTGGGTCCTGGTTGGCTATTTGGGGTCACTGAGACCCCTGGATCCCATATTTGGGGTCACCCAAAGAACTTCACTATTTGGGGTCCCCTGGACCCCAGATTTGGGGTCACCTGCATGGCAGGGTCCCAGATTTGGGGTCATCCAAACCCCTGATTCACCATTTGGGGTCACCCTGGTCCCATTTTTGGGGTCACCCCAACATCTTGTTCACTATTTGGGGTCACCTGGGTCCCAGATTTGGGGTCACCCAGACCCCTGGTTCACTATTTGGGGTCACCTGCATGGCTGGATCCCCTATTTGGGGTCACCTGGGTCCCAGATTTGGGGTCACTCAGACCCCAATTCACCATTTGGGGTCACCTGGGTCCCAGATTTGGGGTCACCCCCAGACCCTTTGGGGTCACCCGTGTCCCTTCTCTGGGTGGGGTTCCCCGATTCTGTGGGTCAGAGTCCCGCGGTTCTGTGGGGTGGGGGGTCCTGGAATTCTCTGGAGCTGTGGGGTCGTGACCGGGGGTCCCCCAGATCACTCCGGGTTTGGGGTTCC
>NW_015379528.1:0-9743 GCF_001522545.3 Parus major
AAAGTCCTATAAAGGGACAGGGGAGGATGGAGTGTTCAGGTTGTAGATGTGAGCAGAGATATCCCTGATGAAGGAAAATAGATGCTGAAGAGACTGTGATCCCATGAGAAGCTTGAACAGAGAGAAAGAGTGATGAAGACCCTTTGCCCGCAGGAAGAGAGAGAACACCACCTCTATTCCCAGAGGTGATCGCAGAGATAGATGAAGAGAATCTTTGCTTTTGAACAGCTCATCCTTCAAATAATACCCATAATTTGACATGGGCCATAGACGCAGCTGTGGGAAGGCTGTGCAAATGGGAGGAGTTTCAAGATTGCAGATCTTTTTTCTGGGCAGCTGCTATTCATGGAAATGAAAAGCCATAAGAGAACTATTTCTTGTGGAGAAGTCTCCATGGCATGGTGAGAGAAAGCCCCTCTCCCTACAAGAACTGATGCAACACTATTGTAAAGTTGTTAACTGATTGAAAATCCCAGGTTTTGTCTCTACATTGTCAGTTGGGAAAGAAAAGAAGTCAGGCAGGGGGAGGAAAAAGGTTCTGAATGTCTTATTCTCATACTTCTTATTCTTGTAGTCCTGTTAATAAAGTTTCTTCATACCTTTTAAGTTTTGAGCTTGTTTTGCCCTTCTCGTAATCCATATCTCACAGCAAGAAATGAGTAAGTACTTTGGTGATTTTAGCCAGGGCTAACCCACGACATTATTTGGTGTGTTGGCCAGGAAAATCAAATTGGCAAATCTAAACTACTACACTAAATTGATGTTTCTGCCCTCTTTCAAACTGAAACTTCCACACAGGTGGACTCTAGTAATTTTGTTCAGTGTAGTACTATAAATGCTATTTACAATATTCCTCCATGCAGCAAATACTCTAAGTGCTATAAATCCAAGGAAAAAATGTTATGACATTTTCTGTTGGAAAAACTGTATGGGAAGTGCTATTCTTTAGCATATTGCATAGGAAATGGAGCTTTAATTCTGTGGAATACTTCTCTGAGTCTCTTGAAAAGAGAACTCTAAGCCCTACTTCAGTAAAGAATTAGCTCAGGTGCAGAAAGGAATGTTTAGCTACGTGTAGTTGTTTAGGTTTGTTAATTTGAGTTTTTTGGCTAATGTATTAAATAATGTGGTAGGTTTAGTGTTGGCTAAAACTATTAGTGTACTTATTTATTTTTTGTTTGTTCTGTGTGCTGTCACAGATGTTATAAATAGCTCACCACAATCGGGTTGGTCAATCAATAAGCCAGTTTATTAATTTGTTGATAAGGGATGAGCAAGCAGTGCTGGGGATGTGAAGTGTCTCCACTCTACCAACACATCCACCTTACCCCTGCTCTCCATCTCTTTTATAGGCAGTTTCTTGTTGGGCTGTGTCATGCCCCCTGTGCTGGGGTACATGTTCAGGCAAGCTCGAACATGTTGCGATCTCCCAGTCAGCAGTGGCTGCAGGCCTCTAGGAGGTCTGGACAAAGTTTCAACAAGTTGCCAGGTTACACTCCTAGCAAGCAGGTCACAGCAGTAACAAGCTTTTACATGTTCACACAAGCCCACTCTTTCTTTACATAATGTAAAGAGTGGATAAAATTCATACTTAAAACAATTACATAGTGGTAAAAATATAAAACAGCAAAAGCTAGCAAATCACAGCAAAGGGATTTAAACAAAAATAATGAAATCATTATATTTTCTTTGTCTCATGTCCATGTTTTAGTTTAAGCTCAGTATTCTTGTTTATAATGATCCCATGGTGTGTTTCCATAATGACATGAATCACTGTATAACATCTCACACAGAGGATTTTGGGCAGAAACAGTTCACCTGGTTTTCTCAAGGTATGTATCCAAGGGGTCTCTGAGTTCTACTTTGAGAGGAATGATGGGTTTGTCTTTACAAACAAGCTGAGAGTCAGTTGATAAGATGTAGCTATCAGTGAGAGACGACAGAAACAATGGGATGGATTCCAGTAGAAGATCAAAGAGGCACTAAAAGAACACCATGAATTCCATAAAAGTTAAGAAGGGATTATGCATTGGGGGTGGGGGAGGAAGGTATCGCAGGTATCAGGCGTTCTGGGAAGCCTGTACCTCTCAAGTACCTCAGCCTATGGGGAAAGAGAGAAGGGACAAGCGGCTGGAAATTAGGATAAAAAGGAGGCTGCACCCTCCAAAAGTTTGAGAGACCCCGGGGGAATGCCCCATGGCCTCACCCTTTATTCAAATAAAGTAAAAGGACTCCTCTGTCTCCTTTTTGGACATAAACCTCTGGTGTTTGTGGATAAATTTTCCTGACAACTTCTTAAACCAAAGCATAAATAATTGTCATTTGATTTTTTTGAGGCACCAGAAGCCCTTGGGTTCAGACATGCACGTGTTCAGGTGCAGGATGTCCTTCCCAAATGGATTAATTCGGGAAGGAAATTACATTTTTTTTGCCTGCTCAAGTATAATTTTATCAGTAATGAATATGAAACACTGCATTTCCTACCACCAGAAAATAAAAAGCTAGACTAGAAACAGGTGCACTGTGCTTCATTCTAGGGTGAATACACATGAAAGAAAGGGGCCCATTTTGCTTTGTTTTCTATGTAAGGCAGAGGGAGAAATTGTCAGTAGAGACTTGGAGAAGCTGATCTGTGTTTGGAAAGCAGAATTTGGCTGTGCAGCATTTTGATAATAAGCTACACCTATTAAAAATTAATTTACAAGTATGTGGTTGTTTCATTATCCAGCTTGCAGTGTACAGAACACTTTTTTAGGTCATAGTCTACCACTTGCTTGAGGTTTTGGGAAGAGTTTTGCCGTGCTCTTATGTGAGGCCCCAGCTCTTATGTGAGATGTTTATGCCTCCTGGATGTGGCAGTCTTGCAAAACTGCCTTTTTTTTTTTTTTTTTCTTGCTGACTAATGATTAATCAGCTTTAATTATCACTTCTGGATATAGATATACTAACAGCTTACAAAAGTTGCCCTCTCTATTCTGCTATAAATGAGGCCTCAAATAGTTGTAGTTGCTGTTGAGGTTTAGGTGTCTTTTTTTTGTTGTTGTTGTTCTGGCCTGCCCGTGGAATTTTTACCCATTAGTGGCGGCGACAATCTAACTGTGGTTATTTAGTGGGTGCTGGACAAAGGACAAAGAGTGGACGAGCCCAGAGGGGGAAGGGGGCAAAAAAGGAGGGCGGGGACAGTTTTTGGCTGTCTTTCTTCGGCTTCGGGGAAAGACATTCGTTTTTCTGGGTCGTGGAGTTGCGGGAGAGAGAAGACAATTTCGCCATCACCCAGACGGAGCAGCTGCTTCTTCTCCTTCTTCCCTCTTCGTTGGTTGGCCTCACACACCCTGTCCTGTCAGGACGTGTGGCAGTGCCAGCCACCACCGTGGAGTTGCTGATACACCTCAGCCACCGGCCCAGGATCTCAGCTCATCCCTGCTGTTTCCAGCCGACTGTTCCTCAGAGCCCTGCAGGAGCACCGGGTCTGACTGCCCGAGGGGTTTGTGAAACAAAGCCTCACTTCCATCCCGTCTCAGTCGAGAAAGCTGTCCCGGTGTCCCTGGTTCTGTTTTCTTGTTAATGCTGCAGTTAATGTTGTTTGCCTAGTTACACTAATAAAGGACTGTAATTCCTATCCCCAGATCTCTACCTGAAAGTCCCTTGATTTCAAAATTATAATAATTCAGAGGGAGGGGATCTACATACTTTCATCCCAAGGGAAGCTCCTGCTCTCCCTAGCAGACACCTGTCTTCTAGAACCAAGACAGTTGCCTACAGCCGTGTGCTGGGAAACCTGTTTTTTTTCCTGTGGCTCATGCTCTCACCCTTTAATCAAGAACTTGTTCTGAAAAAGGCAGTGCTACATCTCTGAGGGTGATCTCATTTTTGAGATCAGTAGTCAACGGGGATATTGTCATCTGTTTGAACCTGTTCAGAAAATGAGACTGCAGAAAACACATTTCAAACTTCAAGAAGAAGCTTTATTCTGGTTTTCAAGTGTTCATGTGGGAGTCTGCACAAAGAAGTTCTGGGTTTTGCTGATGCTGTTCTGGTTCTCAGGGATGCGTCATGACCTCTTTCCCCATTGACTCAAGGACTCGCCTCAGGGAACACCACAGGTGTCACAGTAAATGTCTTCTTGGAGTCAAGTGTCTCAGCTCCCATTAGAGAGAGTAGATCTGTAAAGCAGATGGGCTCATCTTAAAACAAGTGTCAGCACAGCTGTCTGGTACTGTCTGGGATGCCCTGCAGGATCCACAATGTCTGCACACACCTGGCAGGTGTGGGGTGTCACACTATATTAGGAATGGTGGAGCATGACACGGACTCTCTTCTGGGCTGTACAAAAGAGCAAGTTTTACTCTTCCAGATCTTATTTTATAGACAGGTCTGAGAAGGACCGAAAAGGTAAAATTGTTACTGGTCATTAAACCAATGCATCACCATCATTGGACAATTGGGAACTACACTCCTTGACCTTTTCTTGCAAGTAAACAAGGATACAAACAACACCTGCAAGGATTGTTTTCCTTCTCCAAGGACTGTTTGGATTCCTCCTTAGGATTTCTCAGGCCAGAGTGAGAACTAGTTTCACACAGGCTCAAGCTAATGCCTGAAGCCAAGAAGTCTCTTATTTGACCATTGTCAGTTCCCATAGCGAGGCATTCATGGAGGATCTGTACAAAAAGGTCTTTTTGTACCTTCAGCTGGAGGCCCAGGAGCACCTAAAATGTTGCTGGGTACAGCAGAGGGGCAACTGAAGGCCATTCTGACAGACTTGTCACATTTAGATGGTCTCTGACTGCACTGATTGGTGATTACAGAGAGATCCTAAAGACACAGAGTGCATGTGAACACCTAAGTTCAAGTGCCTTTACCTGAAACTAAGCCTTAGGCCCAGTCTGACTTCATAAGGAACTGTAACTTGTTAAGGGTTTAAATTAGTTTTGTACTTAAGAGCAGAGACAGATCATGTTGAGTGCACTTACTGGAAAAGAAAATTATAAATCTAAAAATCATAACCAAATAGCAAAAGTGCAATGATACCATTCTGCCTTATTTTCAGTTAACTTACAGAATGTAGCTGTGTTGTGATGAAGAGGAGGGGGGGAGTGGAACAATGCGTTGTCACTGGAGAGGAGCTGCACTTCAGTTGCTTATCTATATTCTTTACCAGTAAATCTTGCAAAGTCTGTGTATTTATGATATTCAGAATCTATTTGAGCCTTGAATGCACATATGATGTGGCATTTATTTACCAGAAGCAGCCCTAGAACCACTCAGCTCCATGTGCTTTTACTATATTTTTGATCAGTGTTAGGTCTATGTCAGTGTGCAGGGAAAATTTTGCTATCATTACAAGACTTAAAATATAAATGTGGCTTTTACCTACTTTCATTGCCCTTATAAATTGCCTAACAATGTTTTATATCCATTTTGAAGATTATTAAAATGTCATCAGAGAACTTATGTTGTTTTATTTAAACTACAAGGAGAAATGTTAAGTTGGTTTGAACAGCAAGGTTTAAAAAATGTGTTATTTAAGCCTCAAGTATATTCACTATCTAGGAAGTTTTATTTGATGTAGTGCATATTTGGCAGAGCACACCACTTAGGATAGGCAGCACTGAGATGCTTATGAAATGCATTGAGTTTACTGTAATAAATCTTATACAAGACATAATCTCTTGCCATTAGCATATGGATATCATTATGTAGGGAAAAACTGCATTCCATTTCAATTTAGTTTGTGACTGACAGAAGTGACCAGTTTTAATTCACAGTAAGCTTTATTATATTGTTTGCAGGCAGAATTGCATCACATTCTAAATGTCAAAGTGCTGTCAGCCAGCTGAGAGGCACTGCAGGCATAAAGAAGATGCAAAGGCAAATGTGCTGCTTCCCAGCATACCCAGAGGTGCAGGTGTAGTGCTGTGCTCACTGGGAAAGCTGTCTGAGAGGAAAGATGGTGCTACAAGGCATGAGGAGCTGCTGCCAGTGCCTGCTCACAAACGGAATAATGGCATTAAATGCCATGGACTGGAGTGGCAGCATTGCAGTGCAGGTAGTGAGGGCTGAGAGGGACTGTAACTTGTTGGTGAGAAAGGAAGAGGAGAAATTCCATCAGGGTGAAGGTCTGATCATCAGCACATGTGGCCAAAGCCAACAGTTATTTCAGGCACAAATCACCAGGGCATCATCAAAATCCTAATTAAATACACAAATAAAACTTCTGAATTAATCTTGTTTTGTAGAATACCGGCGAACACTTATGAACTGCTCAATTCAAAGAGGGGTTTGGCAGTAGTTTGGACAGATGCTGACAACAGCGGAAATCCTGTGATAGGAAGTCTCACTGGAGTAGCCCTTCCTATATTGGCAAAGCTCCTATTTAGAGCAAAATATTCTACTTGGGGCTGCAGCACTTCCCACTTCAATTGGGAGTTACCCATTTGTATATGAAAATGTAGCTGCATTTCCCCCAAAAATGCCCTTGAGTGGCACAGATCATTCTGTGCAGCTGGGATTTCTTGTTGTTCTTACAGGATGAAATCTATAACATAACAGTATTATTACTTCCCACAGTAAAAACGTTTGGCAAAATATCTTTACCTGCCTTTGGTTCAGCCATGCCTGGGTGCAGCAATGGCTGCTTAAGGCCTGTCCCAGAAAGGGGCTGGAGCCCAATAGGAAAGCTGAAAACCACACTGCCACTGGAATTCTTCATTTTGCCACCCCGATGCTGAATGAGCTATTCAACAAGAATAAGAAAACAAATTTTCAAAGGAGAGTTCCATGTCAGAACAACTGTTTTCCTGTAAAAGCTGGAAAAAGACATTTCAGCTGATAGCTTGTGGCACTCTTGAGGCTGGGCTGATAATACCTTCTCTCAGCTGGTCACCAAAGCAAGTAAGGAACTACTGTTCTCCTATTTTTGTTGTGTATCTAAGTGTGTATTGATGAACACTGTCTCCATTGTACCTCCCAATCCCTCTCAGGTCTGGATTCTTTTCTTCATCCTCCTCTCTCACATGAAGTTTATCATGTGAAAGTGACTGATTGCTGTCACCTCTCATTTTGTTGCCAAAATCAGTCAAAAACTCCTTCAAATCACTGCATCATTATGAAGCAGACATTCTTTGTTACAGTGCTGGATGAACAAGGGGATAACTCCACCAAAATCGTGCATCCTGAGTACAGAAAAGCTCCTGCATGTATACTGTCTTTTACATACCTATTCATTGATTTTCCCAGAGTAAACTTTTGTATGATAATCCTTTCTCTGAATCATTTACACAAGTTCCCTCCCCTTTGCCCAAACGTTCTTCTGTCCCAGGGGTCCCTCTGGTGCTCGTAGACCCCAGAGTTGCCATTGCATGAATTAGTGTTACCTTCCAAATAAGGAGCAGAGTTGGCACACCCAACACGTCATGATTTTGCACCTCTTCCTAGCTAATATTCAATGTACCTACAGAATAGGCTTTGTGGGGTCCATAGACCAATGTTTCTGCAAGATAACAACTGTATTTTCTATCACATCTCACCGGAGCTTATCTGGCTCTATCACTTCGGCCTGCCACAGGAGTGGGTCACACCCCAGGAGCAGGATGACCCGAGGTGCGACTAGAACACTTGCTCTACGGCTTTTTGGCTGTCAGTCTGTGCTCTGAGGAGACAAGGTCTTTTGCATGAGATATTAGAGGATTTATTGCTCTGGGGGATCTTGAGGGGAGAAACCAGAAAATGCGAGTATGCAACAGCTGAAATAGGGAGGCAGTTCAAAAGGAGGGTACAAAGCATCAGCTAATCAGAGATATCCTGGGGAGGTTAAAAGGCAAGGTTCACAAAATCATCATCCAATGAGGGAGGTAGGGGGGAAAATTGGGTCACATATACTAATCAAGTGTCAAAGTTTAGGGGGTTTCTGAAGTGGAATTCCAAGCATGCAGTGAGCCTAAGACAGATTGACAGGAGACTCAGGGTAGATTGACAACATGGGGTGGGAGGGCCTCATTTGGACCAAACTATCAACTTGGGTAATAACAGAACATACCATTAACAAGAAACACACTGCAACAATTTTCCCACCAGCTGAGCAAATAGTTTTCCAACTGGCAACAATTTCAGACCAGACCTACAACTGGTCCATGAAGAACAGGACAATTTAGCACTCCTTTTAGCAAACCATGTATTAGTATAAAATATTTTTTTTTTTTTGGTTGATGAAAATAACCTGTTAATCTGTAACTTATGTATTGCCCAGCAGGTACCACAGGCTGGCAGTTTTTTTGTTATACACACCTGAAATCGCTTCTCCTTTAGAAAAAGGGAGTCCAGATAGACCTGGAGTTTACTTCTTTGTTTTAAAATGAACTGTAGTTACCTTGCATTTACAATGTTACAAACAAGTTTTATTTTTTCATAGCCCGATGTCCAGTGTTGAGGTGGCTTGGGGTTGCCAAGAGACACTGATGAATCTCACACCTAAAGAAGCAGCAGTTCCTCTTTCATGCTAGCACCCCAGTGTGAGGCACCCAGCAGCACCCCTGGGGTGGGTTGGGCACAGGGACCAATTGTGGAAAAGGTGTCCTTTGCCAATGGCCTTCATCAGACCTTTACCAGGAGGATCTGCTGGTAAGGCCCCGAGGGCCTTCTCTTACATTCACAATGAAAATTAACAGGTGTCTTGTGGAGCATGGAGGTTAAAAATAAGGTACCTAAAAGCTATTGGATCCTGGCAGTTAAATTTCATTGTATATATAGATTGCCATGACTAAAGAAGTGCTTGCTTCTCTCAAGAGTTTTGAAGTAGGTTTTCTTCCCTGCTCATAGCTTTATCTGCTGGAAATTACTCACTATATAGTTGAAATATGCCTCTCCCCTTTGATATCAAAATCTATTTGTATCATATAAAATACAGAGTTTTAATTTAAGAATTCTTTAAGTCTGTGGAAGAGCAGTCATTAGAAAAACCATAATACCCTTTCCAGCATCCCAGACCAATATAATCACAGGTGGAAAGGAGTTAGTCTTTGTTATGAGGAATAAAAAGTTATGGCAGAGGTCATTATCAGAGTTTTCCATTTACATTTGTATCATATCTGCCCTCACATCTGGTTGTTTCTCTTGTTAGTGGGAACCTCATTTGCTGCAGTGTGACCTCAACTGCAGTTTTTTTGTATAAGGCTGAGGTTTGTCCCTGAGTTGGTGTCCCTGGTTACTCCAGCCTTCCTCTGTTTGCACTCATATCTCTGAAAGCACAAAGGTGAGAAATCCATCTAGTAGAAGATAACAATTGAAATTCTGAAGAAAACCAGATAGAATCTTTCAGATAATCCCTATCACCGATTAACTACAGTTTAAGAAGGGGTAATAGCAGCAGTAGAATGTCTCACCAGTGTTGTTTTGTAATAAATTAATATATGAATAAAAATTCGAAAAGGTATAAAAAAGATATATGTGTTTGTAATAATATAAAATACAAAATGTAAAAAGTCCTTCTCCGGGTCTGGTCGGGATTTCCCTCCAAAAAGCAACAGATTGCAACCAACACCCAGGTAACAAACTCAAGCAGGCACATCAGCTCAGAAAATAGACAGGACGAGGGCCATCAGGAAGACAAAAGGACTGGCTCGGAGAAGATATCTACCCCCGGACCTGAGCAACGCCCTGCAGATTTCTGTTGGGAGACAATCAGGTCAACAAAAAGACAAGCCCCGAAAAGATAGTCATCGCCAGACCTGAACACCCCACCTGTC
>NW_015379529.1:0-12033 GCF_001522545.3 Parus major
CACACCGCTGCAGCTGCTCCGCCCTGTGCCAGCCGGGAGCGGCAGCTGTGGCACAGCTGTGGCAGCGCTGGGGGAGCTGAAAACCCGTCTGGTACCGGGGCATTCCTGTCCCCCAGGCCGGGCAGGGCCACTCACCCGCGTACAGCACCAGCCCGTGGCACAGCGCGGTGTTCCGGACGCGGCAGCCCCGCAGGAGGATCCGGCCGCTGTCCAGCCCGTGGCTGCGGCCCCGCCAGCGCAGCGCGCCCGAGAAGGAGAGCATGCGGCTGCTGGGCTCCTCACACATCACCCGCCCTGCCACACGGAACGTCAGGGACCACAGGGAGCCTTCCTCCCCTCGTGTCCCCGGGCCTGAAGGTTTTTTTGTGTTTTCCAGGTTCTGCGCTGCGTTAGTGACTCTGAACTTCACACAAAGCGTTTGTGGGTTCTCCTCACAGCTCAGGCACACACACAGATCCTTTTCCAGCCCCACAACCAAGGACACCGCTGCAGCTTTGGGCCCAAAAAGTGTAACCAGCAGGGAACTGAGGAGAGCAGTCTGGGAGGATGGGACTGCATCACCTGACACTGTAATTGGACAATTAACCCCAATATGGAAATGGACCAAAACTTATCAAAGTGTGAAACCTCTTGACTCAAAGTCCGTCCTGAGTCCATCTTGGGCGGAGCCAAAGCTCCACAGCTTTTTAATAAATACCTCCTTTATTCCTTTACTCAGTCTGGCCTCTGTTCAGGGAGCCTCTCTAGGCACCATTCTCCCCAAAGAGGGGTGCCTGGGGCCTCCTGGGGAGCTTCAGGGATTGTCAGGGCATCTCTAGGTGGGATTTGGATGGCTCAGGTTAAGGCTAAGGGAGGTGCTGGGAGGTTGGTCAGTGCAGGAACCTCAGTGGGCTGTGAACTGAAGAAGTTACAAACACAACCCCCTTCATCCCCAAGGCCTTGGAGAGGTGAGTTCTGCACCCTGTGGAGGAGCAGCAGGGGCTGAGCTCAGATTTGGGAACCAAGAGCTTGGTTCCAGTGGGAAAATCAAGATCCAGGGCAGGGGGAAGGTGCACAGCCCTGATGGATCCTCCAGAGAAGTGATGGGAAGTGCCTCCCCACCAGGCCTTTGGCTGCCAGCCTCTTGTTGGACCGATGGAGATGAGATCAGAGAATTCCATCCCATCCCATCCCAGTGGGATTGGCCACATCCTCCCCCACCCAGCAGACTCACCATCGAAGGCAGCCATGCTCTCCTCACTCCCCAGCTCCTGGTGGGTCACCAGAAGGGCCTGTCTGAACTTCAGGTTTGTTTCCCTGTGAGCAGGAGCCAGAGAAAGGAAAATAAAGCAACCCTGTGGAGTGACAGAGCTGTTCATCCTCCTGTCGGCCCGTGGGACAGAGACAGCCATTAATTAGCAGGTAATTACACAAGTGGTGGCAGTGAAATGCCAGAGAGGGACCTGTCACGGCACACCTGGAGCACTCGTGCAGGAAGAGCCCTGGCCCAGAGACCCTGCCATGAAATCATCCTGCACAGGGAGGGGGGAGAAATGGGCTGGGAAGGAGCTGGGAGATGGAGACACTGGCCTGGGGTCACCAGGTGCTCTGTAGAACCCTCACCAGGGCTTTTGGACTCCCATTCTCAAAATCTGTGGGTCAAATCCACTTTTTTGGGGTGTCTGTAGGTTTGGGTTTTGGAGGATCTCCCACATCCTGCAGTTCCACTGAACACTTCCAGCTTGGGGGGTCCCCAAGACCTGGGTCTTCAGCCTCTGTCCATGTCCCTGTCTGTGTCCCTGTCCCCATCCCTGTGTCTGTGTCCCTGTCCCCATCCCTGTCCCTGTCCCTGTCCCCATCCTTGTCCCTGTCCCCATCCCTGTCCCCATCCCCATCCCCATCCCTGTCCCTGTCCCTGTCCCCATCCCCATCCCTGTCCCTGTCCCTGTCCCTGTCCTTGTCCCTGTCCCCATCCCTGTCCCTGTCCCCATCCCTGTCCCTGTCCCTGTCCCCATCCCTGTACTTGTCCCTGTCCCCATCCCTGTCCCTGTCCCCATCCCTGTCCCCATCCCTGTCCCCATCCCCATCCCCGTCCCCATCCCTGTCCCCATCCCTGTCCCCATCCCTGTCCCCATCCCCATCCCTGTCCCCATCCCTGTCCCCATCCCTGTCCCCATCCCCGTCCCCGTCCTCACCCATCGATGTCAGCGGTCTCCACGTAGCACAGGCTGCTGGGCTCGGAGCTGCACAGCAGGAGCAGATCAGCCTTGAGGAGCAGAAAAGGCAGCGAGAGCAGCTGGATGAGCCCGTGGGCAGCGATTCCCCCAGGGCACAGCCAGCTCCTGCCACCCCTCACCGGCACCACGCTGTCCTTGCGCAGCCGGACGATGTCCCCGACGCAGATGTCGCGCCACTTCTGCCAGCGGAAGCTGCGGGGGGATTCAGGGGACAGATTTTTGTCCCTGCAGAGCGGTGGGACTGGGGGCTGGGGGTGTTTCAGCCCGTGCCTGTCCCCAGTTCCTGCAGGATTTGGGTCTCCGGGTTCTGGTGCCACCTCCGGGGGCTGAGCACCGAGGGTGGCACAGGACCCGTGTCACATCCGTGTCCCTGGGGGTGACAGCGACTCTCAGCACCACAGGTGGGGACAGCTCATCTTTCCCTGGAGCAGTGCTGAGCAGGGACACGGGTGGGCTGGAAACGACGACTGGAGGAATTCTGTGGCCAAGGAAAGCCTCCCCCAGCACAACACAGCAAAGTGGGGCTTTGTTAAACCTGCTGCCCTGGCTGGAACACGATCCATCCTACAGGAGCACCTGTAGCACAGCCTGGGGGTGATGGGAGCTTGCAGAGCCCGGGACAGTCCCACCAAAACCCTTCCCAGCTGCTGGAGAATCCTCAGCACTCCAGGTCCATGGTTCCAGGGGGGTGTGGAAAGCACAGGCAGAGCTCCCAGAGCCCCTCACCTCTTCCCATCCAGGATTTCACAGGGCCTGCTGTTGATTTTCCTGTCACTGCGGTGACGGCCCTGCACACAGGAGAGACAGAGAGCCCAGGGAAAGGTGTGGGCCATGCCAGCCAGTCCTGTCCCACAAAAACAACCCCCCCGATGCCACCTCAGCCCCAGAGCTGGGTTCTGAGCCGTGGGAAGATGTGTCCTGATGAATAAAGAGGCTGAATTCCCCCCCAGGGATTTCTAGGGACCAAACTGGCACTACAAGGCAATAAAGATGACAGAAATGAGGGTTGGGACCCCAAGGAAAGCAGCCAGGACATCACATCTTTCCTGAGGGAAAATAAAAATGTGGATGTGGTGGAGTAGATGATTCCTCAGGACTGATGGGTGGCAGCAACCCTGAGCTCCTCAGCTCAGCTGACAGCAAAGGGCCCCTCCCTGGAGCGTCCCCAGGGCCACCCCCCACTCACAATGTCATCAATGAGGTCTCGAAGCCCCCGGATGATGAGAAGGCAGCTCAGGGGGAACAGCAGAGTGTACCAGGGCAGCGTGGAGATCTCAGGGAAAGTCTGGAGAAGGAGAATTTCACACCATTGACTCAACTCCTGTCCCACCCTGGGACACTTGAGGTGACTGAGTGACTCCCTCGCTCCCAAGCCAGCGCCCGGGGGTGGCAGGAACCCATCTCAGAACCATCAAATCAACACCTCTGTTACAGACACCTCTTCTGCTGGGTTTCCACCTCTTGCTGAAGTGTGGAATGTTCCTGGGTCTCTGACTTTGGAGGGATTAATTTCTGTTTTGTGGTCAATGTGAGCTTAGCCTACATGAAAACCAAACCCATTTTGTAGAATCAAGGAAAGATTTGGTTTGGAAGGGACCTTAAATTCATCCCATTCCACCCCTGCCATGGCAGGGACACCTNCTGGGGCTGCCCCTGGATCCCTGGCAGTGCCCAAGGCCAGGCTGGACGGGGCTTGGAGCAGCCTGGGATGGTGGAAGGTGTCCCTGCCATGGCAGGGGTGGGATGGGATGAGTTTAAGGTCCCTTCCAAACCAAACCATTCCATGATTCTGTGACTGCAGTGGGGACAAGACCCCATTCTGCTGCTTGGGGCTGGGGGTGGCCCCTCAGGTGTGTCCCCACCCTCTGGCACAGGGTGACACCGGCACCTCCCGGGCACGGGCTGGGGGTGAGTGGGGTCCCAGCCCCGAGGGGTCCCAGCCCGGCCCCTCTCGGAACGCGGCTCCTGCCCAACCCAAACCATCCCGGGATTCCTGGATCCCTTCAGCTCCTGTGGCCCCGCTCACGCTGCAGCCCAGCCCAGCCTCCCCCAGCAGCGCTCCCGGCCCCTCCAGGACCCTCCCTCCGCCGAGATGAGCCCGAGGAAAAGGAAAAGGGATGAAAACGGTGCCGCTCCTGCTGGAGAGAGCCCCGATCCAAGCCCTGGGCTGAAGGAGGAGCGGGGCCGTGGCCGGACCCTCGCTCTGTGCAAACCCCCCCAGCACCGGGCACATCCCGGCTCCTCCTGCCTCGGGAGCCGCGATGGAGCCTCGGCATCCCCAGCCGTGCCCAGGCTCCCCCCGGAGCCCGTATCCATCTCCCAAATGGGGCAGGAATTACAGCGCCGAGCCAAGGAGCTGATTCAGCACGGAGGAAGAGGTGAAGGTAAAAAGTTCAAATAAAAAAATAATGGGCCATTAGATGACCTCACTGGCAATGTGTTTTATTTAACGCTCGGCGATGGCAGCGGCTGCTCCGGAGGATGGAAAAGTCACGCCTGGCCCGTGTTCTGAGCCACCTCCTCGGCCTTTGTGGCACTGGGAGCTCCGGTGGCCTCCAGTCCCACCCCATCCCCGAGGGTCCCTCTTCTCCCACCGTGTGGGACCCTGCAGGTCACCCGGCAGCCCGAGATGACAGCAGGGAACCCCTGTGGTGACAAAAACATTTCGCTTTGTTGCTCTTTCGGTGCCTTTGAGTCTCCTTCAGGCCGAGGGTGGAGGCAGGTGGGATTTTCAGGAGTGTAGGAGCCCAGCCCCAGGCATGTGGAGGGACAGGAGGACACAGAGGCAGCTTGGACAGGGCTTGGAGCACCCTGGGACAGTGGAAGTGGAACTGGATGGGCTTTAAGGTCCTTCCCAACCCAAACCAATCTAAGATTCAATGACATCAAAGCCTGTTCAGGATCTGCCTCAGAGGTCTGTCCCTCCTGTTTTCCCCTGGAAGATCTTGTCTCCCAGGGCACTGCCAGAGCTGGAGCATCACCAGGAGGGGTTTTCTTGCTCTCTCAAACCTTGGTCCCTTTTGGGTGGCTTTGCCTCTGGCTCTGAGCGTGGCTCCAGGCCTTGGCACTGCCCGTCCCCACCTTGGTCGGATGCTGCAGCTGAATCGGGGGAAGGAGGGGAGAGAATCCCAGAACTCCATTCCAAAACCCCCTGGGCTGGAACCTGGGGGATGAAAGGAAGCCGTTGGTGGGGAAAAGGCTCCATTTTCACCCCAGCAAGAGGAGAGGGGGGAGCTCGGAGGGGCTGGTGGGTCACGAATCCTCCCACTTTGCTGCCCCTCACTGGGGTGCAGCCCCTGATTCCACTCTGTGTCCATATCCATAGAAACCACCTCCAGCCTGTCCCAGTCTGAGCTCTAGCAGTGAACTGGTGCTGCTGGTCTGGTCCTGGGAGCTGTCAGGGCTCCAGTGTCCCCCAGGGTCCCTGGCAGCGCTGGCAGAGTGTCCCAGCCCTGCAGGAGGGCCCTGCCTGGCTTTCCCTGCCCCCTGACCCCACCCTTTCCTTCCCAAGGATGGAGGGATGTTCCAAACCTGAATCAAAGCAGCCTCGGCCCCACAGCTGCCGCCTCACAGGGGGAGGGAGGTTTTGGCTCTGCAAGGGGCTCTGAGCTCTCCCTGGAGCCTTCTCTTCTCCAGGTGAGCACCCCCAGCTCTCCCAGCCTGGCTCCAGAGCAGAGGGGCTCCAGCCCTTGGAGCAGCTCCACGTCCTCCTGCTGTTGTTTCAATTTAAGGTAACCACACTTCACACACATTAAACCCCAGAGTTCCCGAAAGGCACCGAACCCCACGGCAGAGCCACATCCTGGGACACTTTTTATCCTGCTCTGAACCCCAGAGATCCCCTTGGGCAGAGGCCTGGCTGGAACTCGCTGTGCCCAGCCCACCTGCAGGAGGATGACAAAGACGAAGTAGACGTTGGCCATGCGGTGGAACTGCTCGTAGAGGTTGAGGGGCAGGAAGGTGAGCAGGTTGTACTTGGCTGTCCTGATGGCATTGCCCTGGGGGAGAGAGGGGTCACAGCACTGCCAGGGTCAGCTGTGGGACACCAGGGACCTGCTCTGCAAATGCCAAAACGTTCTGCTGTTCTTAGGATTTGTCACAGCACAGGAGATGCCTTTAAAAATTATCAAAGCCGTAAAGGAAAACAGGGATTTACCAGATCCAAGGGCAGCGTAAAATTGAGAACAAAATCATTTTCTTGTGGGTTTGTTCCCCATGTGGGCCATTCAACAAGAGCTGGACTCTTGGATTCCTGTGGTTCCCTTCCAGCTCAGAATATTCTGTTATTCTGACTGTGATCTAAAGCCCAGCTCACTGACCTCAATGTTATTTAGCTGAAAAAAAAATTAAAATCTGGTTTTGCTCACTCCACATGTTTTGAAAAATCTTTCTCTTGATTAGACCTAAAAAGTTTCCTTCACCCAGCCCTGCTCCTCTGACAGCTCTGGGGGCACCAGGCAGGGAGGGAGCAGCACTTTTCCTCCCTGGGGATTGGGAGTGACTCTCCACCCCCCTGGAGCATCTCTGCCGCGTCCCCCAGCCAGCCACGGGCTCAGGGATGAGGGGCTGGGGAGGGGAAGCCCAGGGCTCACCGAGTATTTCCTCTTGCTCAGGCAGAAGACAGATTTCTTCTTGCACTGCCTGTGGTAGCCGCGGTCGTTGGCCCTCACCTCCCAGGTGAAAGCTGGAAAAGGAAGAGGAGATCCAGCAGTGGCCGTGGGAGCCAGGCCAGGCTGCAGCCTCCAGGGCACAGGGAGCAGCCATGGGCACTGCTGGGCTGGGGCTCGGCGTCAGGGACAGAGAGAGCAGGACACCAGAACATTCCAGAGCTGCAGGAGTGCTGCCCACACCTCCCCCCGAGCCTCAGGGTCACCCCTGGGCTGGGGTTTGGTTCAGGGTGCTCAGGCTGTGTGCAGGATGAGCTCCCTGTGCTGTTCCAGTCACGGGCATTCCTCTCCCAGTTCCATTTCTGCCGTCCCAGCACAGACCCTGCCCAGCAGGGAACATCCCAGCCCTGTTCCCAACACCTGCCCCAGCTGACAGTCCCTCTTCACCCCCTCCCTCTTCACCCCAAATCTTCTTCTTCCCCATTTCACAGCCGTGCCCCACACTCAGCTTCCTCACAAACCGTGTGAAAGCAGAGAAAATCCCCAAGCCACCCCCGCTGCACACTGACCTGGCTGCTGCTGCTGCTTCCCACCTGGGCAGCCTGTGCCTGTGTCCTGCTCAGCCATGCTGCCACCTCTGCCAGCACCTGGGGACAGGGACAAGCACAGAGGTTTGGAGCACTGAGCAGTGACAGCGGGACCCCACGGGGATGCTCCAGCTTCCCGAGGCTCCAGGGCAGGACACCCTGCAGGAAGAACGTTCTGCCAGGCAGCCTTTACCCATCCCAGCTGCCTGGGACAACTCAAAGACGTTTCTGCCCTCTGGGGGGGGAAGTTACTGGAAATCATTTGAAGTCGTTGGTGAGGAACTGGGGCTGTCCCTGCCCTGCCATCCCCATCGTGCTGGGAGAGCAGCCACCTCCATCAATGACAACATTTCCCTCATGCTCCGTGGCTCTGTGACCTTCCTGCAGGGATGCTAGGGAAGATTAATTAATGTTTGTGAAGCGCTTTGTGATCCTCACATGAAAGGAGCCAGTGAGGGATAAAGCATTAATTACCTTATTATTAAATAATCCCACCAGAAGTCAGTCCCTGCCGTTATTTCTTATCTCGTTCCTTTGATCACTTTTCCCGTTCTTTACCCAAAGTATCAACTTCTCTCTTGCTCCTCATGGGTATTGGTTTCTCCCAACACACCTCACAGATGCCACTGCCTGGGCATCCATCCTCATTCCAGGTCGTCTCATTCCAGGTCAAAGAGACCCAAATCCCTCAGCCCCTGCAGCCAAGAGCTTGTCCAGAAAAACTCTGATCCACAAAATCCTTCTGTACCACCCAGGACTTGGTGCTGTCACTGTCCTTGGATCCCAAATGACCCCTGAGCTCAGCACACACAGTCCCAGAATGGTTTGGGTTGGGAGGGACCTCAAAGCCCATCCAGCCCCACCCCTGCCATGGCAGGGACACCTTCCACCATCCCAGGCTGCTCCAAGCCCCGTCCAGCCTGGCCTTGGGCACTGCCAGGGATCCAGGGGCAGCCACAGCTGCTCTGGGAAATTTGGACCCCAAATTTTTCTTTTTGTTTTCACAGCACTGCTGAGGAGGAAGGAAGGGGTTCAGGGAGCTGCTGGGGGTGGTGGGACACTCCTGCTTCATCCCAAAGCTCCTACTCCCATTTGTCCCAGAGATAAGGGGGAGCAGGAGGAGCAGGTGGATACCTGGAGGGGTGAGATCTCTTCCACACAAAAAGCCCACAGAAGCCCCTGGGTGCCCAGACTGGCTGGCACCACTCAGTTTAGGCAAAATAGGATTTGACACGAATCTCCCACCTTGCTCCCTGCTGTGACCCCACTCGTGTCCCTGTCCCAGGGGTGCTGCCAGCTGGGGACACCTTCCCCTGCAGACCAACAGGGCTGGGTCTGATTGCAGAGGGACAAAGGAGGGGACAAGGGAGGGACACCAGAGCCCTCCGTGTCCTGCTCCTGGCAAGCACACTGGCCTCTCTCCTCCTACCAGAGGGATGGGCTCCCCTGGAATTGGGGTATGGGGGATCTCCCCAGAGACCACAAACAGCCCAAGGGATACGGGCCCAGTGGAGGCAGCTGCTCTGGAGGAAAATCCAACAGGACACAAGAGGAACCTCAGGGTATCCAAGATGGAGAAAACTGAGTCATCTGCTCACAACCCCTGATCCCATCCCTGGAAGTGTCCCAGGCCAGGCTGGACAGGGCTTGGAGCAGCCTGGGACAGTGGAAGGTGTCCCTGGTCCTGGCAGGGGTGGAATGGGATGAGCTTTAAGGTCCAACCCAACCCATTCTAAGGTCACAACCATGGGCAACCAGGACAGGGCCAGGGGTGGCAGCTGGGATGGGCCCTGAGCCTCAGCCAAGCTCCTGATGGAGAGGCCCAGATTCAGGCTTGGAAGTCCAGAGTCAGAATTGCAAAGGGGACAAAGGCCAAGGTGACACAGCCCCAGCACTGAGACAGCTCCAAGGCCCAGGGCCCACAGCAAGGCCCAGGAGTGTGGCCAAGCTGGAGCCAGACCCCCTTGGGGACTTGGTCTAGAACTGAGCCCAGGCTGAGCTTCCAGAGCCCAGGGCAATGGGGGCCCAGGGGGCTGCTCAGGGCCAGTAACCCTGGTTGTGCCCTCGGGGCTCCGATCAGGGGCTCAAAGCCCTCACTCCTCACTCCAGACTTTATTTGAGGCTGACAGTGAGAAATGCTAAGGTGTTTTCCTGAGCTCGCTGCTCCAGACCAGCGAGGCCAGGGCTGGACCCTGCCCTGAGTCTCACTGGAACTCCTGAGTTTATTTGTGGTTATCCTGGTCCCCTCATGCTCAGGCTCAGGCCTGAAGCTGCTGATCCATCATGTCCCCACCGTGCCTGGCATCTCTGAGCCCCATTGTGTCTGGCCAGGATCACCATTACACCCAGCCAGGCTCTGCTCAGCACCCCCGTTCCCAAACGGTGCCAAACAAAAGCACAGCTTGTTCAGCACCTGCAGCTGGCACAGGCAGGACACTCCATGGGGCTGAGAGCCCTGCAAAGGCAGCCAGGAGTGCTCCCTCTCGCCAGGGCCTGGGGCAGGGGGAAAGGGGGGGAAAAAAAGTCATTCAAAGCACTGGAAAAATATTTTTGAGGAGGTTTTCGAGAAACCTCAGTTCCAAGAGAGCTCTTGACAAACCTCACTCATCACCTGAGTAATCAGAGTAAAAACTGCACTCTGGGGAGGCGGGAGCAGGCTGAGGTTGGTGCCAGGGCTCCGTGCCAGCCCCAGCCACACGGGTGGACACACCGGGCACAAACCCTGCTCCAGCCCGGAGCTCCCGGGGGTCCAGGGAGGGTTAGCGATGGCCAAAGGCACGGGACATCCTGGGACCACTGCCCCACACCTCAGCCAGCCCAGCAGGGAGTTCTTAACCCACGGGCTGCTCCCCCAAATCGTCCCCCGGGATGAACCGGCCGGTCCCGCGGGGAATGTCCCATCCCGGAGGTCTCCGGCTCTAAAACATCCCCGCGGGGCTGCCGGGCGCTAAGAAGCCCCAAATCGGAACTTTCTCACCCCAAACATTCCCTTCTGGGCTACTGGAGGTTTGCAGGGCTGAACAGAAATCAGGTTTAAGGAGGACCGGGCACGGCGCCACGAGGGTTTGGCCCAGGGTGGTGAAACACGCGGAGATTTATGTCCCTGGCTGATCCGAGCTCTGCCACGGGAATTCTGTGGAGGTTTTGTTCCTGAAATCACCGGCTCAGCGCCGAGCTCTCCCTCCGTGCCCGAATTGGTGTGAGAATCCCTGGGAGCGCCGGGCAGTGCCCACAGCCGGGGGTTCCTGCTCCCCTCTGTGCCCTTCCCACGCAGGAACCGGCGGGGACAGGAGCAGCCCGAGCCTTGTCCCGTTCCCGGGGCTGCCACACGCTCCCCTGACCCCTCCCGTGGGTGCTGCTGCTCTTTCCCTGATCCCAATGGCCCGCTGGGACTCCAGCCCCCACCGCCAAGCCCGCATGGCCCCCGGGCCAGCCCGTGTCACGACAGGCGACAGTGACAGCGGCCGGGCTGAGCGGGTGGGCGCTGTCACCTCCCGTCCCCGGCACGCAGGAAACGCCCCCGCGCTCCGGCCGGGCGGGTCATTAAACCTCTCCGGGGTTATTTTCCCGGCTCCCAGGACGTGCCCGAGCCATGAGTTTCCCTCCTGTTTTCCAGCAGCCTGGATGTGGTTTCAGGTGAAAAGGCGGCCCCGCCATCCCCGAGTGCTGCTCCGTGCTCGGCATCCCCGGCAGCACCGGCCGAGGGGCGGCCCCGGCCCCCCGCTCCTCCCGGGGGCAGATGCAGCTCCCCGGAGCCCCCAAGGACCTGCCAGCCGTGTCCCCCCCCCTGTCACCGTGCCACGCTCAGGGGCTGTCACCGTGCTCCCCTCGGGGTCCCCGTACCTGCACCGACAGCCCCGGGCAGCGCCGCGCTCCTGTCGCCTCCGCCGGACTGCTGCCACCCGGCTGTGCCACGCGGGCCCGTGGGGACAGCCCCTGCCACTCCCCCGGGGTGTGCCAGCTGCCCTCCCCGCCTGCCCGCACTCGCTGCCGCCGCTCACACCGAGCCGGCTGCCGCGGGATCCCGTGGGACCGGCCCGGGCTCCGGGACACGGCCAGGGTGGCCCTGTCACCGTCCCAGGGTGGCTCCAGGCTGGATCCCAGGGCAGCGGGGGCGCGGGGCAGATTTGGGCAGCTCCTGGGGAGCACCGGGGACCCCCAGAGCCCCTCGGGGTGTGGCGGCAGCTCGGGGGGTTTGAGCCGAGCTTTGGGGACCGAGGCAGGCGGGAGAAGGGGACAGCGAGGAAGAGGAGGCCGAAGGCACAAAGGAGCCGCGGCAGCTCCGGGCGGTGCCAGCCCCGGGACTGCGAGCCCAGCTGGGGACAGAGGCCACCTCGTTAGTGACGGCAGCTAATGAGGCCAGAGCCTGGTGTCCACCCCGCACTCATCCTGCACACCCGCAGTGGTCCCGCGATTGCCGTCATTACGTTAATTACTGCCTGCAATTAACCGCAGAGACCCGGAGGCGATCACCCAGCGCCAGCCCCACAGCCCATAAAGCATTTACTGCACAGCCGGGAGCGGTGCCTGCTCTGTCCCTGAGTCCCCATGTCCCCCACACGTGTCCCCATGTCCCCCACATGTGTCCCCATGTCCCCCACACGTGTCCCCATGTCCCCCACA
>NW_015379530.1:0-1341 GCF_001522545.3 Parus major
GGCCGGACCCACCATGGCGGCGCTGACGGAGAGAGAGAAAGAGGAGCTCGGCTGCGCGGGGGCTTTTGGGAGAGCCGAGGCGTTTCCGGTGCGCGCCGGAAGAGCTCGCGGGGCGCTCTGCCCACCGCTCTATGGCGCTGGAGGACCGAGCCAATATGACTCCGCCAGACCCTTAATGAGCGCTGTTAATTAGCGGCTGGGCAAGGCGGGCGCGCGTTAATTAGCGCCGTTAGTTGCGGCGGTCCCGCCGCGTCCTGCGGCGCAACGCGAGGGTTCTCCTGGCAAAATCCAGCTTGCCCTCAGGCGCCATGGCGGCCGCGGCCGGGCGTTGCCATGGCTACGGCGCTCCCATTGGCCGAGCCGCGCCGCGGGGGCGTCACCTTCCACTGCTCCAGCGGCAGCGCCGCCCGAAACAAAGATGGCGGAGACCAGGCGGCCTCCTATTGGCTGCGAGCGGGCAGCGGCGGCTCGTGATTGGCTGGGAGGGAGCGAAGCTGGGAGCGCTTCCAGGTCAGGGGGCACAGCGGCGGCGGCGGCGGCGGCGGCAGACGGGACCCCGGGACAGGTGAGGGGCGACAAAGGGACAAAGGGGGGAACACGGGGACAAAGGGGGGGACACGGGGATAAAGGGCGGGACGCGGGAGCGCCGGTCAATGGGAATGGGGAGGTGAGGACAAAGCGGGGGTCACTCCAGCGGTCGCCTCCCAATTCCGGCCTCCCATGACCCCCCTTTCCCCCCCAGCCCCCCATGGCGGACGGGCCCCTCCTGGAGGGGGAATTTGGGGGTCCCCCAGCCCCGGCCCGCGGGGGAGGGTCCCGGGGGGGTCCCGGTGCCGCCCCGGACTGCGGGCAGGACCGGGAGACGGCCGAGAGGGGGGCGAGGGTCTTCGGGCTGCTGGGGAGCGGGGAGGTGAGCACCGCCCTGGAGCCTCGGGATGGGGAGAGAACGGGAACCGTGAGGGGAGAAAACGGCGGGAATCGTGAGGGGAGAAAAGAGCGGGAATCGTGAGGGGAGAAAAGAGCGGGAATCGTGAGGGGAGAAAAGGGCGGGAAACCTGAGGGGAGAAAAAGGGCGGGAATCGTGAGGGGAGAAAAGGGCGGGAATCGTGAGGGGAGAAAAGAGCGGGAATTGTGAGGGGAGAAAAGAGCGGGAAAACGTGAGGAGAGAAAAGGGGAAGAAAATTGAGGGGGAAATGGAGTGGGAACTTGCAGGGGAATGATCCGTCCCCATATTTGGGGTTCCCGGTGTCATCCCCACTATCCTGGGGCACTCTGGGGACAAATCCGGGGATTTTGAAGTAGCTGCCCTGGGGTTTCAAGGATTTTTGGGGTACAAACCCC
>NW_015379530.1:3555-4951 GCF_001522545.3 Parus major
GGTTTGGGGGGGTTGGAGCTGCTGGATCCCAGGGATGAATCCTGGTCCTGGATCCAGAACCTTCTGCTGGATCCCAGGGATGGATCCTGGTCCTGGATCCAGAACCTTCTGCTGGATCCCAGGGATGGATCCCGGCCCTCGATCCAGAACCTTCTGCTGGATCCCAGGGATGGATCCCGGTTCTGGATCCAGAACCTTCTGCTGTGTCCCAGAGGAGATCCCGGTTCTGGATCCCGAACTTTCTGCCATGTCCAGGAGCAGATCCTGGTTCTAGATCCAGAATGTTCTGCTGGATCCCAGGGATGGATCCCGGTTCTGGATCCAGATCCCGGTGCCGTGTCTGGGAGTGGATCCCAGCCCTGGATCCAGAACCTTCTGCTGTGTCCAGGAGTGGATCCTGGTTCTGGATCCAGAACCCGGTGCCGTGTCTGGGAGCAGATCCTGGTTCTGGATCCAGAACTTTCTGACGTGTCCGGGAGTGGATCCCAGACCTGGATCCAGAACCTTCTGCTGGATCCCAGGGATGGATCCTGGTTCTGGATCCAGAACCTTCTGCCGTATCCGGGAGCAGATCCTGGTTCTGGATCCAGAACCTTCTGCCGTGTCCAGGAGTGGATCCCAGCCCTGGATCTAGAACGTTCTGCTGTGTCCGGGAGTGGATCCTGGTTCTGGATCCAGAACCTTCTGCTGTGTCCAGGAGTGGATCCCATCCCTGGATCCAGACCCTTCTGCCGTGTCCCAGAGCAGATCCCATCCCTGGATCCAGATCCCGGTGCTGTGTCCCAGAGCAGATCCCATCCCTGGATCCAGATCTCGGTGCTGTGTCCAGGAGTGGATCCCAGCCCTGGATCCAGACCCTTCTGCCGTGTCCCAGAGCAGATCCCGTCCCCGGATCTGGTCGCTGCTCCCCGGCCCGGGCTCCCCCGCGGCTCCGGAACGTTCCCGCAGCGTTCCGCGCTCCTGCCTCGCTCCCCGGGCCGCTCCCGATGGCTCCCAGTGAGCGGTTCTGGATCACCCCCGGCTGTCCCCGATCCTCCCCGGCGCTCTGGGGTCCCCCGGAGCCGTCCCAGCCCCGGCTGCGCTCAGATCTGCCCGTGCCGGGCCTCGTAGCGCGCCAGGATCCCGCGGAAGCGCTGGAGCTCGCGGCGCGCCGCCGCCACCTCGACGCGCAGCGCGGCGTTCTCGCGCTCCAGGAACGCCGCCCGCACCGAGATCTGGTTCTCCTTCAGCCGCCGCGCGTCCCGAGAGCGCTTGGCCGCCGCGTTGTTCCGCGAGCGCCGGCTCCAGTACTTCTCATCCTGCCGGGAGAGACGCCTCAGGAACGCCGCCGAGCCCGCCCGGAGCCAGGGGTGGGCACCGGAGTGAGGGGTGGGCACCGGGAGTGAGGGCACCGGGA
>NW_015379530.1:7253-9295 GCF_001522545.3 Parus major
CAGCGGGACCGGACACCGGGAACGCACCGGGATCCGCTCGGCGGCCCCGCTCCTCCCTGCGTTCCCGGGCACCCTCCCGCTCCTGTCACCCCCGCTCCGGTCCCGGTGTCCCCCTGGCTCCCGGTGTCCCCCCCGCTCCCGGTGTCCCCCGGCTCCCGGTGTCCCCCTGGCTCCCGGTGTCCCCCCCGCTCCCGGTGTCCCCCCCGTCCCCACCTGCTCCCGGGCGGGTCCCGGTGTCCCCCCGCTGCCGGTGCCCCCCCGCTCCCGCTGTCCCCCGCCTGTCCCGGTGTCCCGGTCCCCACCTGCTCCCGGGTGGGTCCCGGTGCCCTCGGCCCGAGCCCCGCGGGGGGCGCTGCGCCCGTGAGGGGGCGTGTCCTGCTCTGGCCCCGCCCCTCCTCACCGCCGGCCAATCCCCGCCTGAGCTCTGCGTTAGCCACGCCCAGCTGGCCGCAAACCGCGCCCTCTCCGCGCACGCTGCGCGCTCCTGATTGGTCGGGACCGCCCCAAGCCGCGCCCCCCGCAGCGAGTGAAGCCCCGCCCCCGCGCGGAGGGAGCAAAGCTCCGCCCCGCCCGCTCGGCCCCGCCCCCGGCTCCACGCGCAGCCAATGGGAGCGCGGGGGGCGTGGCCGCGGTCAGGCGGCGCGGCCATGCGGGGGGCGTGGCCTGACCTACATTGGGCCAATGGGGAGGCGCGCGGCGGGCGGGGCCTGACCCAGTTTTGGCCAATGGGGTGCGGCCAAAGCCGGAGGGGCCGCGAGCACGTGGGGCCGCACGTGCCGGGGCTCTTAAAGGCGCCGCGTCGGGAAATGGGGGCTGGGGGCACACAAGGGAACCCCCCTCGGTCCTGTGGGATTCCCCCGCAGCCCCAGTGACGTCACAGGCCCCGTCCCTTCCACGGAGACCCCCTCTGGGGTGCCCCGGGGGCGTGGCCAGGTCCGGCCCCGCGTCTCTGATTGGCCAAGAGTTCTCCCCCCTCTCCCCCCCCCCTCGGAGGAGAGAAGCGCGCCGAGGCCCCGGCCGCCATCTTTGCTGAGGGCAGCTGCCGCCATCTTGTCTCGCGCCGCCATCTTGGCGGGGAGGCGGCGCCGCCGCCATCTTTAGTGTGGGCAAGCTCCCCTCCCCCCTCCCCGCGGGGCCGCTCGGGGGTCCCGGGGCNGAGGGGTGGGCACCGGGAGTGAGGGAATGAGGGCACCGGGAGTGAGGGAATGAGGGGTGGGCACCAGAGTGAGGGGTGGGCACCGGGAATCACCCGGGAGTGAGGGGTGGGCACCAGAGTGAGGGAATGAGGGCACCGGGAGTGAGGGGTGGGCACCGGGAGCGAGGGAATGAGGGCACCGGGAATGAGGGGTGGGCACCGGGAATGAGGGGTGGGCAGTGGGAATAACCCAGGGAATGAGAGATGGACACCGGGATCCACCCAGGGATGAGGGGTAGGCACTGGGAGCGAGGGGTGGGCACCGGGAACCACCCGGGAGTGAGGGATGGGCACCGGGAATTGCCCAGGGACACCAAAAATCACTCAGCAATGAGGGAGGGACACTGGGATCCACCCCAGTAATGGGGAATGGACACCGGGAATCAACCCAGGGACACCGGGAATCACCCGGGGATGAGGAATGGACACTGGGAATCACCCGCAGGATTTGGGAGCACACAGGATCCACCCCAGGGACACCGGGAATCACCCAGGGACACCAGGATCCACCCCAGGGATGAGGGATGGACACCGGGAATCACCCGGGGATGAAGAATGAACACCTGGAATCACCCGCAGGATTTGGGAGCACACAGGATCCACCCCAGGGACACCGGGAATCACCCGGGGACATTTGGATCCACCCAGGGATTTGGGAGCACACAGGAATCACCCGGTAATGGGGGATGGACACCAGGAATCACCCAATAATGACGAATGGACACTGGGAATCACCCCCAGGATTTGGGAGCACACAGGATCCACCCCAGGGCTCACAGGAACCCCCAGCACCGACCCCACAAATCCCAAACCCGCGGGTACGTGTGGAACCCCCAACCCTGTGACT
>NW_015379530.1:12000-13302 GCF_001522545.3 Parus major
CCCTTCCCCGGGCCCTTCCCGGGGCTCCGCGACCCCCGGCAGCGCCCCGGCCATGGAGGCGAACGTGAGCGACGAGAGCGGGCACTTCCCCGCGTACCCCTTCGATTTCCTGGACTTCCTGACGCACCCGCGGCCGGAGCCGCCCGAGCCCTTCGAGCCCCCGGCCAAGGCGCTGCCGCTGCCCCCGGGGCCCTTCGAGTACCCCCCGGCCGCCGCCGCGCCGCCCTTCGAGCGCGGGCCCCTCCCCAAGCACAAAGCCGAGCCCCCCGCGCTCCCCCCTTCCTCCTCCTCCTCCTCCTCCTCCTCCGCGCACCCCAAAAAGCCCGAGGGCTCCCTGGGGGCGGCTCCGTTGGCGGCGCCGCCGCTGCCGCCGCCCCCGCAGCCGCTGCTGGAGGCGGGGGCCGCGTTCCCCGCTCCGCAGTGGGGCATCGTGGACCTGTCCGGCCACCAGCACCTCCTCGGGGGGCTGAAGCGGGCCCCGGAGCCCCGCCAGGAGCGCGGCTACTTCAGGCGCCTCAAGTACCTGGTGGAGCGGCGCTTCCCGTGCGCCGCCTGCCCCAAGGCGTTCCGCCAGGCCTCGCACCTGGTGCAGCACATGCAGGAGCACGGCAGCCCCGCCGAGCCCCGGCCCTACGAGTGCCGCACCTGCGGCCGCGCCTACAGCCACGGCTCCAGCCTGGTGCGGCACCGCCGCTGCCACCGCGCCGCCGACAGCGAGCCGGCAACGGCACCGGCAACGGCAACGGGACCGGTTCCTGCCCCGGTTCCTGCCCCGGTTCCTGCCCCGGTTCCTGCCCCGCTCCCGGCCCCGCTCCCGGCCCCGGCCCGCCCCGGGGCTCCGGCCGTGCCCAACGGGCTGAGCGCGGCCCCCGCCGCCCTGCCCGGTGCTTTGGCCGTGGCGGTGAATGCGGCGCCCGGAGCGGTCAGCGCGGTGCTCGGCGGGGTGGCCGGAGCGGTCAGCGGGGTCAGCGGGGTCAGTGCGGTGTCTGGAGCGGTCAGCGGGGTGGCCGGAGGGGTCAGTGCGGTGTCCGGAGGGGTCAGCGGGGTCAGCGCGGTGTCCGGAGTGGTCAGCGGGGTGACCGGAGGGGTCACTGCGGTGGCCGGAGGGGTCAGTGCGGTAACCGGACCGGTCAGCGGTGTGGCCGGAGGGGTCAGCGGGGTCACTGCGGTGGCCGGAGGGGTCAGCGCGGTGCTCAGCGTTAACGCGGTCACCAACGTCGCGCCCGGCGGGGCCAGCCCCGTGCCCGGCAGGGTCAGCGCCCTACGCGGCTCCGGTGCGGCTCCCGGCGGGGTCGGTGCAGG
>NW_015379531.1:0-2243 GCF_001522545.3 Parus major
CTTGGAAGGGACCTTAAACCCCAGCAATTCCCACCCCATCCATGGGCAGGGACAGTTATCCCAAAGGTGGGAGGAATTCCATCCCCAAATCCCAGTCCCTCCATGGGGGATTCCCTGGGATTCCCGGTGGGATTCCCTGGGATTCCCGGTGGGGTTCCCGGTGGGATTCCCTGGGATTCCCAATGGAATTCCCGGTGGGATTCCCAGTGGGATTCCTGGTGGGATTCCCGGTGGGGTTCCTGGTGGGATTCCTGGTGGGGTTCCCGGTGGGATTCCCTGGGATTCCCGGTGGGGTTCCCGGTGGGATTCCCGGTGGGATTCCCGGTGGGATTCCTGGTGGGATTCCTGGTGGGATTCCTGGTGGGATTCCCTGGAATTCCCGGTGGGATTCCCTGGGATTCCCGGTGTGATTCCCGGTGGAATTCCTGGTGTGATTCCTGGTGTGATTCCCGGTGGAATTCCTGGTGGGATTCCTGGTGTGATTCCTGGTGTGATTCCCGGTGGAATTCCCGGTGGGATTCCCTGGAATTCCTGGTGGGATTCCCTGGGATTCCCGGTGGGGTTCCCGGTGGTACCTCGTGCTCCAGGGAGCTGTACTCGCCCTCGGTCTGCTCGCGGATGATCACCAGGTCCAGGTTGTTGTGCCGGGTCTGGTACCCCGGGAGGCTCTTGACGTGCACCACGTTGGCAAACAGGTCCAGCTTCCTCCTGGGGCATGGGGACACTGTCACCTGCTGGGGACAGGCTGGGGACAGGCTGGGGACAGAGTGTCACCTCCTGGGGCATGGGGACAGCGTGTCACCTGCTGGGGACAGGCTGGGGACACTGTCACCTGCTGGGGACACAGCTGGGGACAGGCTGGGGACACAGTGTCACCTCCTGGGGACACGGCTGGGGACACCCTGCTGCAGGGACAGCTCCTGGCATTGTCCTGCAGGAGTTGAGCTTCTCATTAACCCATTAATTATTAATTAATGGGGTTTCCCCTCTGCAGGGACAGCTCCTGGCATTGTCCATCAGGAGTTGAGCTTCTTATTAACTCATTAATTATTAATTAATGGGGTTTTTCCTCTGCAGAAATGGCTCCTGGCATTGTCCCTCAGGAGTTGATCTTCTCATTAACTCAATTATTAACTAATTGGGTTTTCCAGCTCTGGAAAACTCCAGGATTTCCAGGGAACCAGCATCAGCCAACAGGGGCAGCTCCCGGCTACGGAGTTTTGCCTAGCAATAACTCATTAATTATTAATTAATAATAACTCATTAATTATTAATTAATGTTTTTTTTCCCCACTGATTGTTCAGTGGGAATTTCCAGGGAACCAGGATCAGCTCCCAGCCATGGAGGATCCCTGAGGAGTTTTGCTTCCCAATTCATCAATTAAATCTATTATAAACCAAATCTAAAATAATTAAATATTAATTAATATTTCCATAAATTCATATTAAAGATTAATATATAATATCAATAACTAATATAATAACAAACCAGCATATTAATAGAATATAATAGTATATCAATATGTATTATTAATATATTAATATGCAATATAAAATTATATATAATTATATAATTATATATTATAATTATACAATATAATATATATTATTATATATTATAAACATATAATATATATTATTATATATTATAAACATATAATATATAAAATAATCTATAATATATATTAGTATATAAATAATATACAATAAACATATATTTACTATAATTAATATTAATTACTTAATATAAAATTTTTATTATAATTAATACTATATTAACAATATATAATAATATCTAATAATATACCATATTATATTAATAGTGTATTATTAGTATATTAGATTAATTGTATATATTATATGCAATTAAATACAATATATTGCCATTACTATATTATTAATAAAATATTAATATAACTACAATAATACGTTGTTATTATATTAATAATGAAAAATTAATGAAATATATAAAAATATTAATGCATCTATATAATGTTGATAAATATTAATTATCATTAATTAATTATATTAATAATTACTAATATTTAATTATTAGCTTTCCCCCCCACTCCAGGTCCCACCCCCCTGCAGACCCCCAGGGCCAGCTCAGGGCTGTCATTAATTAGTGATTAATTAAGGCCTGTGCCAGCCCCTCACCTGAGCCTCATGTCGTAGGACGCCAGGTCTCCCTTGTACTCCATGGGCGTGTGGATCTTCCCTGCGGGACAGAGCGGGGTCAGAAC
>NW_015379531.1:3323-6938 GCF_001522545.3 Parus major
ACAGGGACAAGGACACGTTCCCCTCACCGATGAGGGCCACCTTGCTCTCCTTCATGGAATCCACCACCCGATCCAGCTTCTCCTCGGACGCCGTGTTCTGCACCTCGCTCAGGTGGTGCTCGTCGAAGATCACGGGGACATTGCCAGCCTGCCACGGGGACAGAGCCACCCATTGTCACCTGTGGGACCCTCGGGGACACGGCAGGGGGGACACACAGCCCTCCACAGGCCAGGGGGAGCTCAGGGGAAGCAGGAAATCATTGGGAAGTGGGATCGCTCCAGTGCCAACGGAACGGTGACGGGGATGGAACCGTGGAGTATTTCCCTTGGGAAAAGCCTCTGAGGGACAGGCCACCGCTGGCATGTCCCCAAGTGCCACATGCACACAGGGCTGTGCAATCCCTCCAGGGATGGACACTCCCCCCACCGCCTTGGAGAGCCATTTTTAGGAGGAATTTTCCCAATATCCGACCCAAATCCCTCCAGGAATGGGGACTCACCCTCTGCCCGTGGGTGTCCAGTGGGGACAGAGGGCACAGGGACACTCAGGGACACACAGGGACACTCAGGGACTCACAGGGACACCCAGGGACGTTCAGAGACATTCAGGGACATCCCTGATCCCAGAATTCCCTCTATCCCAATCCCAGAATCAGGGATGCTCAGGGACACTCAGGGACTCTTGGGGACACCCAGGGACCCTCAAGGACACCCAGGGATGCTCAGGGACACCCAGGGACACCCAGGGACTCTTAGGGACACCCAGGGATGCTCTGGGACACCCAGGGACTCTTAGGGACACTCAGGGATGCACAGGGACACCCAGGGATGTTCAGGGACACCGAGGGACTCTTAGGGACACCCAGGAATACTCAGGGACACTCAGAGACTCTCAGGGACACTCAGGGATGTTCAGGGACACTTGGGGACACCCAGGGCCAGCTGTCTGGTGTCCCCCTGGCCGTGGCCGTACCTTGAAGACCTCCTTGACGGCGTGCATCAGCTCCGGGCCCACGCCATCCCCCGGCAGCATCGTCACCTGGAATGTCCCCTCAGCCTTGGCACTGTGGGACTGTGGGGACACCGTGGGGTCACCCCAAAACCAGCCCCAAACTGGGGCCAGGACACCCCCAGGGTCCAGCCCCACAGGGCCAGGGAATGCTCTGAGCTCTTAGGGAGTTACGGAATGGCTGCGCTGGGAAAGGCCCGGGGTCTTCTTGTGTCCCCAAGTGCCACATCCACAGGTTTGGGAACTCCCTCCAAGGGATGGGGGCTCCACCCTGTCCTGGGCAGCCCTTTCCAGGGGGAAAATTCCCAATATCCCACCCAAACCTCGTCCCTTTGTCCTGTCCCTGCTCCCCCTCTCCTGGCAGGAGTTGTGCAGAGCCACGGGGTCCCCCTTGATCCCCCTTTCCAGCTCCCTCAGCCTCTCCTGGGGCTCCACTCCCTTCCCCAGATCCATTCCTTTCCCTGGACACGCTCCAGCACCTCCAGGCCTTGTCCTGTCAATCGCTGTCGCTGTCCTGAGGCCACCCCGGGGTGACACCAGCCCCGAGCACACCCGACACCACCGAGAGACCTTCCCTGCACTCAGCACCTCCAGAAATAACCTCTCCCTCCATCCTGCGGAATTCCCAGCACAGCTCCGTGTTCCTGAACTCCCTCAGCACCTCCTGGAACCCTGGACAGCCGTTTTTAGCAGGAATTTCCCCAATATCCCACCCAAATCTCTCCGGGGATGGGGACTCCGCCCTTTTCTCTTCCTAGGAGGGATTTCCCCAGTGGAAATTCCCCCTGGAATTCCCTCATTCCTGCTCCCTGCCCTCAGCATCTCATGGAATTCTGGACAGCCCAGAGCATCATTCCTGGGGTGTTCCACACATCCCATTCCAACAGCCTCCCTCCCACCTTCCTCAGCCCGGAATTCCCTGCTGGGAGCTGCTCCCAGCAGGAATCTCTCAGATCCAGCCTGGGGGATCCAGAGGGAATTCCCTCCCAGCAACGCCAGAGAAACTCTGGAATTCCAGTGGGAGCAGGGAAATGAGGGAGGGAGGGAAGGAAAGCTGAGAGTCACAAATTGGGCTGGAATCAAATTTCCAGGGCACAAACGGGGCTCCTGGGCAGGGATGAAATATCAGGAGGCGAAGCTGAGGGAAGGGCAGCCTCAAGGTCACGCAGCTGCTCAGGGCTGAGCCCTTCCCTCAGCAACATTTCCCACGGAATCAGGGAATTTTCTGGCTGGGAAAAGCCTCAGAGACTCCCCCCAGCACTGCCAGGGCCACCACTGACCGTGTCCCCAAGTGCCACATCCCCGTGGTTGTTAAACCCCACCAGCACCGGGGACTGCCCTTCCCAGCAAGGAAAATCCCCAATATCCCACCCAAACCTCCCTTGGCACAACTTGAGGCCGTTTCTTGTCCCGCCCCTTGTTCCCGACTCCCCACTCCTGTCCGGGACTTTTTGGGGAGCCCTGATCGCCCTTTTCCCCCCCAAATTCCGCCTTCCTCCCTCAGCCGCTGCTCACCTTGGCCTGGGCTTGCTGCAGGAGAGGGGCCGCGGTGCCCAGCCCCCGCCACACCCCGAGGCTCTGGGCTCGCAGGAGGCCCTGGGGGAGCCGGGGGAGATGTCAGAGCCCAGAGAGCCCCCTCAGGGGGTGCTCCTCACCCCCAAAGTCCTCCCAGCCCGAAGGAACCCCAAAGCGTCACCCCCAAAGCGTCACCCCCCAAGCCAGCCTCAACCTCCCCCCACAAAACTGACACTCCCCAAACGGAACCTTCCCGGCTCTGACCTCACACCCTGCCCCAGACTGACCCCTCAGACCCCCTCTGATCCCTCAGACCTCCTCTGATCCCCCCAGGCCCCCTCTGATCCCCCCAGACCCCGTCTGACCCTTCCCAGCCCTCACGGACCCCCCTCAGCCCTCACGAACCCCCTCAGCCCTCACGGACCTCCCTCAGCCCTCAAGGACCTCCGTCAGCCGGCGCAGTGAAGGACGAGGTCAGACCACATCTGCCCTCCCTCCCCCGACCCCTCAGCGATCTCCCCCCTCGCCGTGTCCCCTCATTTCCCGTCACGGAGCCCGCTGTCCCCTGCCCGCCGCTTGTCTCGCTCCCCCCTCACCGCCGCCGCCGCCCGTCCCGCGCTGAGCGCCGCCATCTTTGCGGGCCCACAATGCACCGCGCCCGCCGCGCACGTGACGCAAAAGGGGCGGGGCCTCGCGGGGCCTGCGGCGCCCCCTGGCGGGCGAACGAGACAACGGGGACGGGACCCCCGGGGACCCCCAGTGTCCCCCCAGTGTCCCCCCAGTGTCACCCCGGGGACCCCCAATGTCACCCCATGGACCCCCAGTGTCACCCCAGGGACCCCCCAATGTCCCCCCAGGGATCCCCCAATGTCACCCCAGGGACCCCCCCAATGTCCCCCAGGGACCCCCAATGTCCTCCCAAGTGACCCTTGGTGACCCCAGTGACCTCCCCTTCCAGGCCTGACCCTGGGGTGTCCCCGAGTGTCCCCTCCCACCCCGGGGTGTCCCCGAGTGTCCCCTCCCACCCCACCCCATGTCCCCAGATCCCCTCCTTGGTGACACCGGACCTGGAGCTCTTCTCTTTATTGCAC
>NW_015379531.1:7721-10117 GCF_001522545.3 Parus major
CAGTGTCCCCCGGTGTCCCTTGGTGTCCCCCAGTGTCCCTTGGTGTCCCCTCAGTGTCCCCTCGGTGTCCCCACAGTGTCCCCCAGTGTCCCCTCAGTGTCCCTCAGTGTCCCCTCAGTGTCCCTTGGTGTCCCCTCAGTGTACCCACAGTGTCCCCTCAGTGTCCCCCAGTGTCCCCCAGTGTCCCCATGATGTCCCCCGGTGTCCCCCGGTGTCCCTTGGTGTCCCCTCAGTGTCCCCTCAGTGTCCCCCAGTGTCCCCCAGTGTCCCCACGATGTCCCCCCAGTGTCCCCATGGTGTCCCCCGGTGTCCCTTGGTGTCCCCACAGTGTCCCTTGGTGTCCCCCGGTGTCCCCACGATGTCCCCCCACGATGTCCCCCGGTGTCCCCCGGTGTCCCCTCAGTGTCCCCCGGTGTCCCCCAGTGTCCCCCGGTGTCCCCCGGTGTCCCCCAGTGTCCCCTCAGTCTCCCCTCAGTGTCCCCTCTGTGTCCCCCAGTGTCCCCACAGTGTCCCCTCAGTGTCCCCACAGTGTCCCCCAGTGTCCCCACAGTGTCCCCATGGTGTCCCCCGGTGTCCCCCCGGTGTCCCCCCGGTGTCCCTTGGTGTCCCCCGGTGTCCCCCGGTGTCCCCCAGTGTCCCCTCAGTGTCCCCACAGTGTCCCCTCAGTGTCCCCACAGTGTCCCCACAGTGTCCCCTCAGTGTCCCTTGGTGTCCCCCTGTGTCCCCTCAGTGTCCCTTGGTGTCCCCCGGTGTCCCCTCAGTGTTCCCTGGTGTCCCCCCGGTGTCCCCCGGTGTCCCCACAGTGTCCCCCAGTGTCCCCACAGTGTCCCCATGGTGTCCCCCGGTGTCCCCCCGTGTCCCTTGGTGTCCCCCGGTGTCCCCCGGTGTCCCCACAGTGTCCCCCGGTGTCCCCCCGCTGTCCCCCGGTGTCCCCAGCACGCACCCCACGAGGACGAAGGCCTTGACGCGCTGCTCGGGGGGCACACGGGGCGCGTATTTCCGGGCCTCGTAACGGTTGTGGTGCTTCACCGCCACCTCCACGAAGGGCTGGGGGCGTGAGGAGGAGTGGGGAGAGGTGAGGAGGGGTGGGGAGAGGGGAGGAGGAGTGGGGAGAGGGGAGGAAGGGCGGGGAGAGGGGAGGAGGAGAGGGGAGGAGGAGTGGGGAGAGGGGAGGAAGGGTGGGGAGAGGGGAGGAGGAGTGGGGAGAGGGGAGGAAGGGTGGGGAGAGGGGAGGAAGAGGATGATGAAGCTGGAGAAGGAGGAAGAGAATGGTGGAGAAGGAGGAGGAGGAAGAGGATGGTGGAGCTGGAGGAAGAGGATGATGGAGCTGGAGCTGGAGGAAGAGGACAGTGGAGAAGGAGGAAGAGGACGGTGGAGAAGGAGAAGGAGGAGGAGGAGGGTGGAGCTGGAGGAAGAGGATGATGGAGAAGGAGGGAGAGGATGGTGGAGAAGGAGGAGGAGGAGGAGGGTGGAGCTGGCATTGTGAGGAAAAGGATGGTGGAGAAGGAGAAGGAGGAAGGGACGGTGGAGCTGGAGAAGAGGATGATGGAGCTGGAGCTGGAGGAAGAGGACGGTGGAGAAGGAGGAAGAGGACGGTGGAGAAGGAGGAAGAGGATGGTGGAGCTGGAGAAGGAGGAGGGTGGGGCTGGAGAAGGAGGAGGAGGAGGGTGGAGCTGGCAGTGTGAGGAACAGGATGGTGGAGAAGGAGGAGGAGGAAGAGGACAGTGGAGAAGGAGGAAGAGGACAGTGGAGAAGGAGGAGGAGGAAGAGGACAGTGGAGAAGGAGGGAGAGGATGGTGGAGCTGGAGAAGGAGGAGGAGGAGGGTGGGGCTGGCAGTGTGAGGAACAGGATGGTGGAGAAGGAGGAGGAGGAAGAGGATGGTGGAGAAGGAGGAGGAGGAAGAGGATGCTGGAGAAGGAGGAAGAGGATGGTGGAGCTGGAGAAGGAGGAGGAGGAGGGTGGAGCTGGCAGTGTGAGGAAAAGGATGGTGGAGAAGGAGGAGGAGGAAGAGGACGGTGGAGGAGGAGGAAGAGGACAGTGGAGAAGGAGAAGGAGGAAGAGGACAGTGGAGAAGGAGGAAGAGGATGGTGGAGCTGGAGAAGGAGGAGGAGGAGGAGGGTGGGGCTGGCAGTGTGAGGAACAGGATGGTGGAGCTGGAGAAGGAGGAAGAGGATGGTTGAGAAGGAGGGAGAGGATGGTGGAGCTGGAGAAGGAGGAGGAGGACAGTGTAGAATGAGGAAGAGGAGGGTGGGGCTGGCAGTGTGAGGAAGATGAAGGAGCACAGCCAGGGGGTGAGCGCTGCCCCCCTCAGCAGCCCCAGCTCTCACCAGGTACCCGATGGGCGATTTCTTGCTCTTGGAGAACTTCTCCAGCTCCTCCCAGTCCCCGCGCGTGG
>NW_015379532.1:0-1484 GCF_001522545.3 Parus major
CCCACTTCCACCAGCACGACCCCGACTTTGAGCTGTCACGAGTGCGCAGCGTCACCGTCACCATGGGCGACGAGCGCGGCAACGTGCACGACAGGTACCCCCAAACCCCAGCCCGGGGGGACCCCAGATGGGGACAGGATTGGGGACAGGAATGGGAACAGGAATGGGAACAGGAATGGGGACAGGAACGGGAACAGGAACGGGAACAGGAACGGGGACAGGAATGGGAACAGGAATGGGGACAGGAATGGGAACAGGAATGGGACCTCAAATGGGGACAGGAATGGGAACAGGAATGGGACCCCAAATGGGGACAGGAATGGGGACAGGAATGGGGACAGGAATGGGAACCTGGATGGGAACAGGAATGGGAACAGGAATGGGATCCTGAATGAGAACATGAATGGGACCCCAAACGGGACCCCAGAGGGGACCCCAAATGGGATCATGAATGGGATCCTAAATGGGATCCTGAATGGGAACAGGAATGGGAACATGAATGGGAACCTGAATGGGATCCTGAATGGGACCCCAGAGGGGACCCCAAATGGGAACATGAATGGGATCCTAAATGGGATCCTAAATGGGAAACTGAATGGGAACCTGAATGGGATCCTGAATGGGATCCTGAATGGGATCCTAAATGGGAAACTGAATGGGAACCTGGGACCCCAAATGGGATCCTGGATGGGAACATGAATGGGAACCTGAATGGGAACGTGAATGGGATCCTAAATGGGGTCCTAAATGGGAAACTGAATGGGATCCTAAATGGGACCCCAGAGGGGACCCCAAATAGGATCCTGGATGGGAACGGGAATGGGAACAGGAATGGGAATATGAATGGGATCTTAAATGGGACCCCAAATGGGACCCCCAAATGGGATCCTGAACGCTCACCGGGGGTCTCACCCCCATTTCACCCCAGCACCGTGGTCTGGGGGTTAAACAGGGGAGGGGTCCCTGCTCTGGGGGTTGAACAGGGGAGGGGTCCCTGCTCTGGGGGTCCCATTTTTGGGGTCCCCAGGGGTCTCACCCCCATTTCACCCCAGCACCGTGGTCTGGGGGTCAAACAGAGGAGGGGTCCATGGTCTGGGGGTTAAACAGGGGAGGGGTCCCTGCTCTGGGAGTTGAACAGGAGTGAGATCCCTGCTCTGGGGGTCCCATTTTTGGGGTCCCCGGGGGTCTCACCCCCATTTCACCCCAGCACCGTGGTCTGGGGGTCAAACAGAGGAGGGGTCCCTGCTCTGGGGGTCCCATTTTTGGGGTCCCCGGGGGTCTCACCCCCATTTTCCCCCCAGCACCGTGGTCTGGGGGTTAAACAGGGATGAGATCCCTGCTCTGGGGGTCCCATTTTTGGGGTCCCCGGGGGTCTCACCCCCATTTCACCCCAGCACCGTGGTCTGGGGGTTGAACAGGGGAGGGGTCCCTGCTCTGGGGGTTAAAAAGGGGAGGGGTCCCTGCTCTGGGGGTTAAACAGAGGA
>NW_015379532.1:4240-5498 GCF_001522545.3 Parus major
CCCTCTTTGCCCCCCCAGAACATCATGCCCATCTCGGCTGCCATGTTCAGCAGCGAGCGGCAGAACCCGGCCCCCCAGTGCCCCCCCCGGCTGCTGATCCAGCACCTGACCCCGGTCACCTGGAGCCGGATGCCCACCCAGTACCTGGGCGTGGAGAGCGCCCGGCTGGGCGAGCGCCAGGGCTGGGCCGTCGAGTGCTCCGAGCCCCTGCAGATGATGGCCCTGCACATCCCCGAGGAGGACAGGTGGGGACACCTGGGGACACCTGGGGACAGCTGGGGACACCTGGGGATACCTGGGGATACCTGGGGATACCTGGGGACACACCTGGGGACACCTGGGGACACCTGGGGACACACCTGGGGACACCTGGGGATACCTGGGGACACAGCCAGGGACACCTGGGGACACCTGGGTATGGGTGGGGACACCTGGGGACAGCCAGGGACGCCAGAGACACCCCCAGCCTCTAGGGGTCCTGTCCCCTGGGCTCCCACCCCAGGGGTCCCATCCCGGGGTCTCCATCCCCAGCACACCCTAACCCTCCCACCCCGGGGGTCTCATCCTGGGGGTCCCACCCCAGAGGTCTCCATCCCAGGGGTCCCATCCCGGGGTCTCCATCCCCAGCACACCCTAACCCTCCCACCCCGGGTAGGGGTCCCATCCCAGGGGTCCCATCCCCAGGAGACTTTGGGGTCCCATCCCAGGGGTCCCATCCCAGGGGTCCCATCCCAGGGGTCTCATCCTGGGAGTCTCATCCTGGGAGTCTCATCCTGGGGGTCTCATCCCGGGGGTCCCATCCCCAGGAGACTTTGGGGTCCCATCCCGGGGGTCTCCATCCCCAGCACACCCTAACCCTCCCATCCCAGGGGTCCCATCCTGAGGAGACTTTGGGGTCCCATCTCAGGGGTCCCATCCCAGGGTCTCCATCCCAGGGGTCCCATCCCCAGCACACCCTAACCCTCCCACCCCGGTGGGGGGGTCCCATCCCAGGGGTCCCATCCCGGGGTCTCCATCCCAGGGGTCCCATCCCCAGCACACCCTAACCCTCCCATCCCGGGGGTCCCATCCTGAGGAGACTTTGGGGTCCCATCCCAGGGGTCCCATCCCGGGGTCTCCATCCCCAGCACACCCTAACCCTCCCATCCCAGGGGTCCCATCCTGAGGAGACTTTGGGGTCCCATCTCAGGGGTCTCCATCCCAGGGGTCCCATCCCGGGGGTCTCCATCCCCAGCACACCCTAACCCTCCCACCCCGG
>NW_015379532.1:8350-9544 GCF_001522545.3 Parus major
TGTGCGAGCGGGAGCTGCAGCACCGCGTGGAGGCCATCGTGGCGTTCTCGGAGCGCCACGTGCAGCGGCTGCAGCGCGACCAGCGCCGCCGCTACGGCCGCCTGATGCGGGCACTCACCATGTCCGCCGCAGAGACCGCCCGGCGCACGCGGGAGTTCCGGTCACCGCCACAGGAACAGGTGGGGACACACCGGGGACAGAGAGGGGACACACGGGGACAGACAGGGGACAGACTGGGACAGACAGGGGACAGACGGGGACAGAGAGGGGACACACCGGGGACAGAGAGGGGACAGACGGGGACAGAGAGGGGACACACCGGGGACAGACTGGGGACAGAGAGGGGACAGCAAGGGGACACACGGGGACAGACTGGGGACACACCAGGGACAGACTGGGGACAGGGTAGGGACAGCATGGGGACAGCATGGGGACAGCATGGGGACAGAGAGGGGACAGACAGGGGACACACTGGGGACAGACTGGGGACAGAGAGGGGACACATGGGGGACAGAGAGGGGACAGACTGGGGACAGACAGGGGACACAGAGGGGACAGCCATGGGGACAGGGTAGGGACAGCATGGGGACAGCATGGGGACACATGGGGGACAGGGTGGGGACAGACAGGGGACAGACAGGGGACAGACAGGGGACAGACTGGGGACAGACAGGGGACACACAGGGGACACACAGGGGACAGAGAGGGGACAGACTGGGGACACACGGGGGACAGAGGGGACAGACTGGGGACAGGGTAGGGACAGCATGGGGACAGCATGGGGACACATGGGGACACATGGGGACAGACAGGGGACACACCGGGGACAGACTGGGGACAGGGTAGGGACAGACTGGGGACAGAGAGGGGAGAGAGAGAGGACAGACTGGGGACACAGAGGGGACAGAGAGAGGACACAGAGAGGACAGACTGGGGACACAGAGGGGACAGGGTGGGGACACAGAGGGGACAGCAGGGGACAGAGAGGGGACAGCATGGGGACACACCGGGGACAGCATGGGGACAGTGTGGGGACACAGGGACGGTGTGGGACAGTGTGGGGACAGTGTAGGGACACGGGGACAGTGTGTGGGGACAAGGGGACACATGGGGCACACAGGGACACGCACGAGGGACGTACAGGGGGTGATGGCTGGGGGGTGGTGCCACTCCTTGTGTCCCCCCATGTCCCCA
>NW_015379533.1:0-998 GCF_001522545.3 Parus major
TTTGGGGGGGCTGTGACGTCGCTGGAGGCCGCGTGGGCCGTTGATGACGTCATAAAGAGCGGAGAAAGCGTTTGTGGGGGCTCTGACGTCAGGAATGGTGTGACATCACGGCGGTATTTCTTGCTGGGGGGGGTTTTGACGTCACGAGGGTTCCCTCCCTAGGTTATTACGTCACCGCAGGGGCAGTGCCCCGCCTTATGACGTCACGGCCGCCCCCGCCCCCCCACGCATGGCGGCGGAGGAGGGGAAGTTGTTCGTGGGGGGTCTCAACTACGACACGGACGAGCAGGGCCTGGAGCAGCACTTCAGCTCCTTCGGGCCCATCTCCGAGGGTGAGAGCCCCAAATCCGCCCGAAATCACCCCAAAAACGCTCCTGGGACACTCAGAATTCAATTTGGGGCACCCAAAAACCTTCCAGGGCACCCAAAACTCTCCCTGGGACACCAAAATCCACCTTCGGACACCCAAAATCCAATCCAGGGCACCCAAAAATCCCTTGGGGTGCCCAAAATCCACCCTGGGGCACCCAAAAACCTTCCTGGGACACTCAAAACACTCCTGGGGCACCCAGAAATCCTTTGGGGTGCCCCAAAATCTCCTCGGGGCACCCAAAATCTGCCCAGGGCACCCAAAAACTTCCCTGGGACACCCAAAAATCCTTTGGGGTGCTCAAAGACCTCCCTGGGATACTCAAAATCTCTCCCAGGACACCCAAAATCCACTCTGGACACCCAAAAACTTTTCTGGGAGACTCAAAATCCTTCATGGGACTCAAAATTCACCCTGGGGCACCGAAATTCTTCCTGGGAGACCCAAAATCCTTCCCAGGGCACCGAAATATCCCCCTGGGACACCCCAAAATCCTTTGGGATACCCAAACTCCACCCTGGAACACTCAAAAATCCTTCTGAGGAATCCCCAAATTCCTTTCTGAGTCGATTTCTTCCCTTTAAATCCTTTTGGAACTCCCCAAGAACCTCTGGAATCCCCAAATCCC
>NW_015379533.1:4224-6019 GCF_001522545.3 Parus major
CACGGACGGGACAGACGGACACACAGACAGGGTGGGGACAGACGGACAAGACCGGACACGCGGAAAAGATGGACACACGGATGGACAGATGGACACACGGACAAGATGTGGGACAGACAGGGACGGGATTGGGACACAGGCAGACAGGACAGACGGACAAGACCGGACACGCAGGACAGGACAGACGGACAGGGTTGGGACACGGGGACAGGGTGGACACACGGACGGGACAGACAGACACACGGATGGACAGACGGACAGGATGTGGGACAGACAGACAGGGACGGGATTGGGACACGGACGGACGGACACACGGACAGGACTGGACAGGATGGGGACACGTGGACGGGACAGACGGATGGACAGGACCGGACAGACGGACGGGACAGACGGACGGGACAGACGGACGGGACAGACACACGGACAGGACGCGGGACAGGCGGAACAGAACAGATGGACACAAACGGGACACGGCAGGACAGACGGACACGGACGGGATTTGGGACAGACACAGGATGGACAGACGGGATTGGGGACGGACACACGGACAGACACAGGACAGACACGGCAGGACACACGGACGGGATCTGGGACAGACAGACAAACAGGACAGACAGACAGGATTGGGAACACACGGACAGACAGACGGACAGGAGCCCCCCTCCTTTACAAACGTTTATTTCCCCCGTGAGGCTCCAGTACAAAATTGGGGGGAGTTGGGGGAGGGGCGTAAATGGGGGCGGGGCCCTTTAAGTGGGGCCGGTGGGCGGGGTGTTCTAAAAAGGGGCGTGGTCCCGATGCGTTAGAGGTGGGTGGGGTTAAAGTGAGTGACAGCAAAGGGGGCGGGGCTCCACGCGAGGGCCCAGCCCTCAGGAGCGCTCTGATTGGGTGGGGCAGGGTGAGAGGGCGTGGTCTCGTGGAGGGGCGGGGCTTCAAAGGGCCACGCCCAGGTGGGGCCCGACGCCAGCGCCTTAAAGGGGCCGCACATTGAGGGGGCCGCCCCTCCCCCTTCCAACGGGCCACGCCCGGCCGGGCCCCTTTAAGGGGGGGGTGGTCCCTACTGGAGGCGCCTTAAAAGGGCAACGCGCCTTAAAGGGGCGGGGCCTCCATTAAAAAGCGCGCGGCCGCTTTAAGACTCTTAAAGTGGCGCCCGGTGGGGCCCACCCAGAGCGGCCAAAAGGAGGGCGGGGGGTCCCCAAAACAGGGGTGGGGTCCCCAAAACCCCCCCTCAGGGCTCGTCCTCCATGCTGAGGCTGCTGCGGGGGCTGGAGGCTCGCGAAGGCCCCGGCGAGGCCAGGAGGGCTCTGGGGGGGCCCAGCGGGGAGAGCCCCCCACCCTCGTCCATCAGGATGTCCTCGAACCCCCCCTCGGGACCCCCCAGGGGCAGCCCCAGCCCCGGTGGAAGCTCCAGCAGGGCCGGGGGGACGGGGGGACCCCCAGGAGGGAATTGGGGACCCCCCAGAACCTCCTCAGACCCCCCCTCAGCCGTGGGGGGGCTCAGGGGGAGCCCGTGGATTTGGGCCTGGAGCTCCAGTTCCTGCAGGGGGAGATTTTGGGGAGGGGGGGATTCGGTGATCCCGAATATTCCCGGCTCGGTGCTCCCTCCTGGGTTCTCCTCCCCAAAGGGATCCCAAAACCCGGCCCCAAACCAAAATGTTCCGGAAAATTCCGCTCAGCCGCCCCCAGGGGGTCTCCCGGGTCCTCTGGAGCCCCACAGAGCCTGAACCCCACCCCCTTCCCAAACCCAATCCCTCCCCTTTCCCAGCCCTGATCCCGACCTGCTCGTGCAGCCCCG
>NW_015379533.1:8219-9423 GCF_001522545.3 Parus major
CCCTGTACCGGAGATCTCGGCCTTGACCCGGGGCAGCTCGGCCGGGCAGGAGCTGCTCCCGCCCTGGGGGGGGCTGAAAACCTCCAGGAGGGGCCCCGGGGCCGGGAGCTGCAAAAAGGGGCGGGGTCAGAGAGGCCACGCCCACCCAGACCACACCCAGACCACACCCAGACCACGCCCAGACACACCCAGACCACACCCAGCCACGCCCGCCTTAAGAAACCTTCATGAGACATGTGTAGACCACACCCTCTTTAGGCCACACCCCCTTTGTGCCCTTATATGGCAACAGAACTGCAGAGGTTGCCTTTTATGAGAAAGCCACGCCCACAATCCCTTTTATGGCATCAAGCCACGCCCTGTTTTCATTAACCACACCCACATGTCCTTATATGGTGACAAGCCACACCCACAATCCCTTATTTGGGTAAAGCCACACCCACACCCTTATATGGAAACAGCACTCTGCCCAATAAGGAAAAGCCACACCCACATCCTTCTGTGTGACAATAAACCACGCCCACATGCCCTTATATGGGAAAGCCACACCCACAAGGCCACAGAGGGTGGGCGGGGTTTGCCGAGGCCCCACCCCCATCTCTTAAAGGGGCAGCGCACCGTGCTGGGGAGGGGGAGGGGCGGCTCGGCGGGGCCGAAGCTCAGCAGGTCCTCGTAGCTGGACTCGAGGCTGATGATCTCATCGATGACGTCATCGATCTGCGCAGGACATGGAAACGTCGGTGTCGCCCCTCCCCCCCACTCCTTGTGACGTCATGGTCCCACCCACCCCTGCCCCGTGTGATGTCATCACCTTCTCTCGTCACGCCCCCGCCTCCATTGGTGACGTCACCACCTCGCTTGATGACGTCACCAATGTCTTACCCCACCCCCACACCTGTGACGTCACAATCGTGCTTTATGACGTCATCGCTTGCATTCCTCTATGACATCATTACCGTGCTCTGTGATGTCATTGCTTACCTCACTCCTATGACATCACTGTCACGCTGTATGACGTAATTGCTTACCTCACACTTATGACATCATCACTCCTGTGTGATGAAATCACCTGCCACGCCCCTGACGTCACCCCACTGTGATGTCACCACTTACCACACCCCTATGACATCACCACAGTGTGACGTCACTGCTTACCGCACCACTATGACGTCACCACCACGCTTTGTGACGTCATCCCCCATGA
>NW_015379534.1:0-810 GCF_001522545.3 Parus major
AGCTGGGGTGGGAATTTGGGTGGAAAATCCCAGCGAATCCCGAATTCCTGGATCCTGTTCCCACCAGGATTCCAATCCCTTCGCTTCCCTGGTTTTCTACTGGGAGCCGCTCTGCCGCCAGGTGAGGAGGGGTCCCCGGGATCCTGGGAATTGGGGCTGGGGGCTCCAAAACCTCGCTGGTTTTGGGTGGAAAAAGCAAGGAATGGGGTCATTCCACGCTCGGGAGCACCTCTGGAGCTGCTGGACAGATCCCAGGGGATGAAGGAGCCCACCAGGAATGGGATCTGTGCATTTTTGGGGTGGGAAAGTCAGGGAATGGGGTGGGTCTGTGCTCAGGAGCACTTTTGGGGATGCTGGCCAGGTCCCAGGGATGGTGGTCCTGAAGTTTTGGGGTGGGAAAAGCAGGGAATGGGGTGGTTCCACGCTTGGGAGCACTTTTGGGGATGCTGGCCAGGTCCCCGAGGATGGTGGGCCCCACCAGGAATGGGATCCGTGCATTTTTGGGGTGGGAAAAGCAGGGAATGGGGTGGGTCTGTGCTTGGGAGCCTCTGGCCAGATCCCAGGGATGGTGGTCCTGAAGTTTTGGGGTGGGAAAAGCAGGGAATGGGGTGGTTCCATGCTCAGGAACACCTTTGGAGCATCTGCTCAGATCCCAGGGATGGTGGTCCCTGAGTTTTGGGTGGAAAAAGCAGGGAATGAGGTGGGTCTGTGCTTGGGGGCACTTTTGGGGATGCTGGCCAGATCCCAGGGATGGTGGTCCCTGAGTTTTGGGTGGAAAAAGCAGGGAATGGGGTGGTTCCATGCTCGGGA
>NW_015379534.1:3918-8009 GCF_001522545.3 Parus major
CCGGGGGGTTCCGGTCCCGGGGGGTCCCGGGTGTTCCCGGTCCCGGGGGGTCCTGGGAGGTTCCCGGTCCCGGGGGGTCCCGTCCTGGGGGGTTCCCGGTCAGCCCCGGCACCGAGGGACGGTGGCCACGGGGCTGTCGCACCCTTTGTGCCGCTGTCACCGCCCCCCGAGAGGCTCCGGACTCCCGGCCCGGTCAGCGGGGGGGTGTCGCTGCCCAAATTCCGGTGGGACGGGGGGGAAAAGGATCGAGGGGCTTCGCTCTCCTTCCCGCCGGGACGCGATCCCGGGATCCCCGCCGGGACCCGATCCCGGGATCCCCGCCGGGACGCGATCCCGGGATCCCCGCCGGGACGCGATCCCGGGATCCCCGCCGGGACCCAATCCGGCTCTTGGACCAGGACCGGGCTCGGGCTCTTGGCCGAGCTGGAGCTGCGGAGTTCGGGAGCTGCGAGGGCTCCGGGTGTCCCCTTTTCCAGGGGATCACGGATTCCCCGGGATGGCCGCGTTCCCAGCGGGGTTCCAGAGGGATCCAGAACCTTCCCAGCCTGCCAGGGATGCGCAGAGGAATCCACGGAGCTTCCTCCGCTTCACCCCCGCGCGTCCCCCTGTCCGCGGGGTCAGGGATTTCCCGGGATGGCCGCGATTCCAGAGGATTTCTTCCCCAGGGAAAGCCCTGGAGCTGCCTCTGCTTCCAGCTCCGCGTGTCCCATTTATCCAGGGACTCAGGGATTTCCCGGGATGGCTCCCAGAGAGATCCCGGAGGGATCCAGAGCTTTCCCAGCCTCCCATGCCAGATTTCGGGATCCGCGGAGCTCTCCCGGAGCCGCCTCTGCTTCCTCCTCCTTCAGGGTCAGGGATTCCCCGCCCCGTCCCGGGGGGATCCGGAGCCTTCCCACCCTTCCAGGCTGGATCCAGGGATCCGCTGAGCTCCCAGGCTCGGTTTATTAACCGAGATAATTAACTAACAGTTCATTAGCAGCAGCAGCATGCCGAGCCCCGGGCTGGGCTCCCCGCTTCCAGCAGCAGGGAGCGATTCCCTTTGGGAATGCGGCTCCTCCTGGGAGCGCTCCGAGCTTCCCTCGGGGGTTTTGTCCGGCAGGGTCAGGTCATTCGTTCCCTCGGGACAGGGAAGTGTCCCCTGCAGGCCCTCGGGACCGCGACACGAGCGGGGCTCGGTCCCAGAAAGTGAGGAGGGGGTTTGGGAATGGGATTTGGGAACGGGATTGGGGCAGAGCCAGGCGGGCCGCCAGGGCTGAGTCCTCATCCCAGTACGAACCAGTCAGCGCTGGGGTCAATCCCGCGGGCTCCCGGATCATCCCACGGCTCAACCCCATCCCGAGTCCTCCCTGCTCCCGCAGCCCCGCGGACCGGGAGCATCCGCCGGGGTCACTTCTCCTCCCGCTCGCCGGCCCCGCACAGGTTGGGGTGCTCGGCCAGCGTCGCCCTCACTTTCTTCTTCTCCTTGAAGCGCCCGGAGTGCGAGACCTTGACGTGTTTGCCCTTGGTGCTCTTGTCCACGATCTTCTCCAGGCGGGCGGTGAAGCCGGGGGGTCCCTCGGGCTCCGTCCCCTCCGCGCTGTCCCCGCCCGGTGCCCCGGGACCCTCGGGGCTCTCGTAGAGCACCGGGGCCGCCGCCTGGCGCTTCCGCAGGAACGTCAGCTTCCACCAGCCGTGCCCGTCGGCCATCCTGGAACGGCATTTCTGGGATCGCCTTCCCGCCTGGAATTCCCTCCTGGAATTCCCTGGGCCCTCCCCAGCCGGTGAGGGATGCGGCGCTGCCTTTGCCGCGGGGTGGATGTTCCAGGGCTCGGGAATTCCCGAGAAAAACCGGGAAAAGGCGGCTGGGAGCTGCCCTTATCAGCCACGTGTAGCGGCCGGGGAGGGACGGGCTGAGCAAACAGGAACAGGAACCGGGGCGCACCGGGAGCTGCCGGGGGTCCCCACCCGCCGCACCCCGGCCCCGGGGCCCGCCTGTCCCCGGTGGGAGGGCCCGGGAAGGTTCCGGGATCAGCCGAGCGTGGCTCCGGGGCAGGAACCGAGGGAAGGCGGCTCCCGAGCCCAGCGCTCCCCTGGCCGCGGGCACGGGGGGGGATTCTCGGGGTCCTGTGGTGGTCCCGGGGTCCGGCACAGCTCCGTGTCCCCCATCCCTGTCCCCATCCGTGTCCCCGTGCCGCTGAGCCCTCCCAGATGTCACCCCCGGCACGGCTTTGGGGGGGATAAAAACCCCCCTTTTCCCTCTGGGACGTGGGGACAAGGGCACAGAGACTGCGGCCACCACCCCGCTGGTGGCCCCGGTGTCCCCAGCGCCCCTTCCCCGTGCCAGAGCCAGGCGGGACCATCCCCGGAGTGTTCCCAGAGTGTCCCCGGGGGTCCCCAGAGTGTTCCCGGGGGTCCCCAGAGTGTCCCCGGGGTCCCACATCCCATTCCCAGCACGGACACCTCATGCCGGTACCTCCTTCTGCCGCGTCCGGGGGTCCCGAGGTGTCCCGGGGGTGTCCCGGGGGTCTCGGGGGTGTTCCGGGATGTCCCGGTTGTGTCTCGGAGGTGTCCCGGGGTGTCCCAGGGGTGTTCCGAGGTGTCCCGGGTTGTCCCAGGGGTGTCCCGAGGTGTCCCGGGGGTGTCCCGGGGTGTCCCGGCGGGGCAGCGCGGGCAGGTGTCGCTCACCTGTCGCTGTCCCGGTGTTCCCGTCAAGGTGAACCCGCTCCCAAACCCCTCCTGCCGGAGCAAACGGCGGGGCCGGGCCAGGCGCGGCTGAATATTCATGACAGGGAGCGGTGCCAGCGCTGGGCAGGTGGCTCTGGGTGGCCCCAGGTGGCTCTGGGTGGCCCTGGGTGGCCGTCACCGCCCCGGGCCGGCCGTGGCAGGGCTCGGTGGCCTCGAGGTCCGGTGGCTCCGAGACACGAGGGTCGGGCACCGGGAACGGAGGCATCGCGGCTCCCGGTGGGATCGCGGCTCCCGGTGGGATCGCGGCTCCTGCCGCCGCCGTCCCCGCCGGGTCACCGTGACCGTGTCCCCGAGGGATGGGGACACCGCGGGGGGGACACCGCGGGACCCCCCCGGGGGGCGGGAGCTGCTGCCCCGAGTGAATCCAGCGGGATGATCCCAGCACGGATCCTGGCTCTGGAGGGGATTGTCGGTCCCTGAGGGATCCGGGATCTGCTCCTGGAGACTTCCCAAGGATCTCCCAGGGACTGGGGTTCCTTTTGGGGCGGCTGCTGAGGGTCCCAGGGGGATCCTGGCTCTGTGCTGGGGCACCCAGTGGTTCCCAGGGGATTTGGGATCTGCTCTGGGAGCACCTGGGGATCCCTGAGGGGTCTGGGGTCTGCCCCAGCCCCTCTCTCCAGGGATGCCCAAGAAAACTGGGATCCACTCAGGGGTTCCCAGGGGGATTTTGACTCTCCCAGAAGTCCACGACGGATCCGGGATCCGCTCTGCGGGATGCTGCGGTTCCCTGGGGGATCCGGAGGGATCTGGGATCCCGGGGGTGACTGCGAATCCCCGCGGGGATTGGGATCTGTTGGGATCCTCCTGGGGGATCGTCCTGCGGGACGGCTGGGAGGGAACCCCGGGGGTCCCGACTCGGGGCTGGGACACCTTGGGACCGGGACCGGGACTGGGACCAGGATCAGGACTGGGACCAGGGCCAGGACCGGGATCAGGACCGGGACCGGGATCGGGATTGGGACCGGGACCGGGACCGGGACCGGGACCGGGACCGGGACCAGGTTTGGGACGGGATTGTGATCGGGACCGGGACCGGGATTGGGACCGGGATCGAGTCCGGGACTGGGATTGGGACCCCCGAACTGCCACCGCCCGCTCCGATTGGTCCGAGCCGCCCCCGCCCCTTTCCCCTGCAGCCAATCAGAACACCGGCAGTGGCGCTGCCTGCGTGGCCACCAATATGATTGGCAGGAAGGCGGGACTTTTAGGCGGACCGCGATCTGATTGGCTGAGGCGCGGAGTCTGAGGCAGGCGATTGGCTGGAGCGGGGGGAGGAAGTGGAGAGGTGGGGACGGGAAAGATGCAGGTGAGGATCGGGACCGGGATCTGGATTGGAATCGGGACCGGGATCTGGAGCGGGACCGGGA
>NW_015379534.1:8872-9676 GCF_001522545.3 Parus major
ACCGGGAATTCCTCCCGGGGTTTGTCCCCTGTGTCCCCAGAGCCCGGGGGTGTCCCTGGTGGGTGATGCTGTCCCCATCCCGTGTCCCTGTCCCTGTCCCCATCCCGTGTCCCTGTCCCTGTCCCCATCCCGGGGGTGTCCCCAGTCCGGGGATGTCCCCGGCGGGTGATGCTGTCCCCACTCGGGCTGTCCCTGTCCCCATCCCGTGTCCCTGTCCCCACCGTGTCTGTCGCTGTCCCCATCCCGGGGCTGTCCCTGTCCCCACCGGGGCTGTCCCCACTCCATGTCCCTGTCCCCGTGTCCCCACCCCATGGCGCTGTCCCCATGTCCCTGTCCCCACCGTGGCTATCACTGTCCCCATCCCGTGTCTGTCCCTGTCCCCATGTCGCTGTCCCCAGCCGTGTCCCCATGGCGCTGTCCCCGTGTCCCTGTCCCCAGCCGTGTCGCTGTCCCCATGTCCCTGTCCCCGTGTCCCTGTCCCCAACCGTGCCCCTGTCCCCGTGTCCCTGTCCTCATGTCGCTGTCCCCGTGTCGCTGTCCCCATGTCGCTGTCCCCATGGCGCTGTCCCCAGCTGTGTCCCTGTCCCCGTGTCCCTGTCCCCATGTCCCTGTCCCCGTGTCGCTGTCCCCAGCTGTGTCCCTGTCCCCATGTCGCTGTCCCCACCGTGTCGCTGTCCCCAGAGTGGCTGCAGGACCGGCGGCACTGCGGGCGGCGCTGGCAGGCTCAGGTGCAGCGGGTGCGGGAGCGGCTGCGGGAGGCGCTGCGGGACATGCCCGAGCACCCCGAGATCCGCGAGCTGCTGC
>NW_015379535.1:0-1083 GCF_001522545.3 Parus major
TGTAGGGGGACAGGTAACCCTGGGAGTGCGGCTCCTGTGGATTTTTGGGGGGTTAGAAAGGGTTGGACAACCCCAAAATCCCCCCAGAAACACCTCCTGTGGGGGTAGGGGGACAGGTGACCTCAGGACAGGGGTTCCTGGGGATTTGGGGGGGGTTAGAAAGGGTTGGACAACCCCCAAATCCCACCTAAAACACATCAGGCAGAGTACAGGGACAGGTGACTCCGAGAATGGGGCTCCTGGGGATTTGGGGGGGGTTAGAAAGGGTGGGACAACCCCAAATCCCACCTAAAACACCCCAGGGTGGGTGTAGGGGCACAGGTGACCCCACGACTGCAGCTCCTGTGGATTTGTGGGGGGTTAAAAAGGGTTGGACAACCCCAAATCCCCCGAAAAACACCTCAGGGTGGTGTAAGGGGATAGGTGACCCCGGGACAGGGGTTCCTGTGGATTTATGGGGGTCCCAGAAGACATTCAGGGGTTCTTAGAGGGGTCTGGGGGCTCTAACAGGACTTGGAGAGGCTCTAAAGGGAGTTTGGGGTCTCTAAAGGGGGTTTAGGGGACTCTGAGGGGGATTTAGGGGGCTCCAAGATGGGTTTGGGGTCTCTAAAGGGACCTCAGGGGACTCTAAGGGGGATTTGGGGGGCTCCAAAAGGAGTTTGGGGTGTTCCGACAGAAATCGGGTGTCCCTTGGTGGAATTTGGGGGTCCCAGGAGGTTCTGGGGGTCCCTCAGAGGGGTTTGTGGGTCTGGGGGCTCACCGAGGCGCTGCGGGTCACCCCCTCCAGCTGGGTGGGGGTCTTGAGCCCCCCGTATTTCTTCCAGTAGATCCAGCAGGAGGCGCAGAGGCGGCACTGCATGTTGGGGGGGCCCCAGGCGTACCACTGGGGGGACTGGGACGCTGTGGGGGGCAACTGGGGGTTACTGGGGGCAACTGGGGGGGAACTGGGACACTCTAGGGGGACCCAGGGGCCCCCACAGGATCCCCCCACACCAAACCCCAGGATCTGAAACCCCTCCCAAAACTCCTCTCAAATGCCAGGGAGCCCCCAAATTTCTGTTCCCCAAACCCCAGAGACCCCCC
>NW_015379535.1:3229-4534 GCF_001522545.3 Parus major
GAACTGGGGGCAATGGGGTGTACTGGGAACACTGGGAGGGCTCTAGCAAGGGGTGTGGGGGGTTTTGAGGGAGGTTTGAGGGGTTTGGGGCAGGTTTGGGGGCTCTAGAGGGGATTTGGGGTATTCCAGGGAAGCATTGGGAACATTTAAAGGGAGTAGAGAGATTTCTGGGGAAGTTCTAAGGAGATTTTTGGGTGTCCCCGTGAGAAATGAGAAATTCTAAAGAAGTTTTTAGGGTGTCCCAGTGAGAAATGGTGGGTTCTAAGGAGTTTTTGGGGTGTCCAAGTGAGAACTGAGAGCTGTAAGAGAGTTTTGGGGGGCTCCCCCTCACCAGGGTGATGTCTCGGGAGGCCGCGGCCGCGCTCATGTGCAGGCTGGGCTGGCGGATGGAGCTGCTGCAGTCCAGCGCCCGTGCAAACGTCCCCACAGCCCTGAGGGGGGGACACAGGGGGCTCAGTGGGGTCCCCCCAATCCCCCCCACCCCCTCCCAGCTCCCCCAGTTCCCCCCTCACCGAGCCACCACCAGGAACTGGTCGATCTGCCGGTCTGTCAGGGGGTTGTCGGGGTCCCACACCTTCATCTCCATCTTCTGCTGGTTCCGGTTGTCCGACTCGCCTGAGGAGGGGTTTGGGGGTGCTCTAAGGGTGACCCCCACATCCTGCACCCCCCGGAGCCCCCCCAGAACCCCCCAAACCTTCAGCCAGGCGCTCAGGGATCTCGGCCTGGTACTTGCAGCCCACCCTGATCTCGCCCTGGTCCGCCAGCAGCGTTTTCTGCACGGGGTCGAACACCAGCGAGTAGAAGAAGCAATCCTGTGGGGAGGGGGCACATCGAGAGGGGAGGGGGCTCAGCAGGGTGGGGACACCCCCAAAATCCTCCCCCAGACCTATTTTGGGGCACACAGAGCTCACCTCTTTCTCCAGGTACTGCCCCAGGATGTCGGTCTCGTTCAGCAGCGTCACGCTGCACTTCCCGCTGCCGGCAAAAATCGGGGAGGGGGTCACCCCAAAACCTCTCCCCAAGGAGGGGGTCACCCCAAAACCTCTCCCCAAGCCCCCCCAGAGCTTTTTCCCAGGCTGTCCCAAGCCTTTTGCTGCCCCCGGTACCGGATGTGGGTGGCCGGGAGCGACTCGAACTGGCGGGACAGGAACAGCTCCCGGTGCTTGAGCTGGTGCCGCTGCTGCTCCGTCATGGCCGGCTGCTTCGACTCCTCCTCGAACTCGCCTGGGGGGCCACGGGTGGGGGGGTCACACCGGGGTGTCCCCAAAATCCAGCTGGGAGAGCCATTGTTCTCCCAAAATCCCC
>NW_015379535.1:4617-5763 GCF_001522545.3 Parus major
ACCCCCCAGTTTGATGGGGGGATGGGTTGGGGTTCAGTTCTTTTATCCCTTCCCAAAGGGGTGCAGCTGTGACCCCCCAAAATTGACAAAATCTCCCCAAAAATCAGCCTGAGGGTGGTGGAGAGGGACAGAGCAGTTCATACCCCCCCTCAAATTAGGGGTGCCCCTTCGGGAGGGGTCACAGACCCCCCACCACCCCCTCACCATCCCCAAATTACCCCAGTAACATCAAACCACCTCTCCCCAAAATCTGGGGGGTGCCCCATTGGGATGAGTGGGTCACAGACCCCCCCAAAATTCCTGAGCCCCCAAAGCAGGAGCAGCACCAAAGAAAAATCTGCCCCCCACCGTTCTCCAAAACCCCAAAAAAACCCAAAAAACCCCAAAAAACACCCACCCACGGGCAATGCTGTTGGCCTGGCTTTTAAGGCTGCCCCAAAAAATCCCAAAAACCCCCAAAACCCCCCCAAAACCCCCCGCTCACGAGCGTTGCTGTCGGCCAGGCTGTTGAGGCTGCTGGAGATGTCGCGCCGCCGGAACAGACAAACCACCTTGGCCTCCACATTGCCATTGGCCGTCTGGAGGTTTGGGGGGGCACAGGGGGGTCAGGGGGGGCTCCCCAAAGCTTGGGGACCCCCCCCCAGGATCGGGGACCCCCCTCAAGGAACGGGGGTCTCACCTTGTTGAGCTCCTCGATGCGCCGCACCAGGTAGGGGTTGCTGGAGGAGTTCTCGAAGTAAACGTAGTCTGAGGGGTGGGGGGCAAAAATGGGGGGGCCATGAGGAGAAACGCCTCCCCCTCCCCAAAAAAATCCCTCTTCTTGAAGGTGTCAGGATCTCTCTTCCTCCTTCCCCAAAATATTTTGGGGGCAGGATGCCCCCCCGCTAAAAAAAACCCTCCTGGGGTTCTCCCTCTCACCCAAGGCCCCCTCCCCCTTTTCCCTTTAGATTTTGGGGAGGGGGTCTCCGTACGTTCCGTGTCTCAGGAATTGGGGTCTCCCCTCATGGACTCCTAAATCCCCTCACGGGACCCTCCTCATTTCTGGGACCTCCTTTTCCTCACAAACCCCCCCCAAATCCCCTCAAGGACCCCCTGAACCCCCTCACGGGACCCTTTCCTTTTCGGGACCCCCCGAACACCCTCATA
>NW_015379535.1:6356-7580 GCF_001522545.3 Parus major
GGCCGCGCTACCCCCGGGCCCGGCCCCGGCCGCGCTTCATCGCCGCTCCCGCCGCCTCCGCGCCGGCACGGCCGGTTCGGAGCCCTTCGGGCACCTCCGGAGAGGCTTCGGGCACTCCCGGACACGTTCGGCAACCTCCGGCAAAGCCTCTCGGGCACCTCCGGAGAGGTTCGAGCACTGCCGGATTCGTTCGGGCACCTCCGGCACGGGCTCGGCGCCGCCTCGGGCGCTTCCGGAGCGACCTCGGCGCTTTTCGGCCCGGCTTCGGGGAAGCCTCGGCTCGACCTCGGCTCTTTCCGGCACTCCTCGGCTCAACCTCGGCTCTTTCCGTAAAGCGCTCGGCGAGTTCCGCCAGAACCGGAAAGACCCCGAGGGCGGGGAGACGGAAGAACCCGCGGCGCTTCCGGGAAGTGGCGGCGATTCCGGCGCGGAGAAAGCGGCGGGGCCCTGCCCTGACCCCAAGGCTTTTATTGACGCCTCTCACAGTGCAGCGCGATAACCGCGGGGGGAAGGAACGGTTTAACCGAGCCCTCGCCCGCTCTTTGGTCCCAGGAAAGGGGGAAAAGGGAAGAGGAAGCAGCGAGGAAGAGGAAGAGGAAGCGCGGGGGGCTCAGCCGCTGTCGCCGGGCAGCACCCGCCACTGGAACACGCTCGTGTCTTTCCCGCCCAGCGACACCAGGTGCCCGTCGTCGTGCGTGAAGCGCACGTTGGTCACGTGGCTGCCGTGCCCGCCGTACACGTGACTGGGCGCCTGAGGGGAAGGGCGGGAAACACGTGAGGGGGCGGGGTCACGTGTGGGGGTCACGTGGTCCCCCCCTCCCCTCAGAATGGGTTCTGAGACCCCCCCCAAAAAACCCAACCTGTGAGTGTGGAGCCCCCTGACCCCTCAATTTGGGGTTTGGACCCTCCTGATCCCCCAGATCGGGATTTGGGACCCTCCTGATCCCCCTCATTTGGGTCTGGGACCCTCCCCAAGCCCTTCCAGGACCCCCGGAGCCCCCCGACCCCCAAATTTGGGTCTAGGACCCCTCAGATCCCTTCCAGGACCCCCGGAGCCCCCCGCCCACCTTGGGCCGGGCACAGGGGTACTGGAACCGCTGGACTTTGCACAACCAGGACTCTCCAGACCCCCAAAGTGGAGTCTGGGACCCCCAAATTGGGGTCTGGGACCCTCCCCCAGCCCCTCTGAACTCTTCCAGGACCCCCGGAGCCCCCCGACCCCCA
>NW_015379535.1:7635-9786 GCF_001522545.3 Parus major
CCCCCCACCCACCTTGGGCCGGGCACAGGGGTACTGGAACAGGTGAACCTTGCAGAAGTCGTCGGCCACGGCCACCACGCGCTCGTGGTGCGAGCGGCACAGGGAATTGATGTCGGTGCCATCCGAACCGTCCGGCCACACTCCTGCAGGATCGGGGGGGGTCAGGGGGACCCCAAAACCCCCCTGCCCACCCCCCCCAGAGCCCCCAGACCCACCGAAGACGTGGAAGCCGAGCACACAGGTGTAGGAGGCCCATTCCCGGTCCCGGCTCTCGAAGCGGTTCCGGAGCAGTTTGCAGCCCCCGGCCACGTCCCCTGGAGAGGGGGAGAGAGAGAGGGAGAGACCCCCCCCCCAAAAAAAATATTATTTGGGGGTTTGGGGGGGGTTGTGAGAGCTTCCCATCAAAATCGGGGGTGGGGACAGTGAAACCCCTCCGAAATTTGGGTGGGGGGGGGTGAAAGGCACCCAAAATCCGGGAGGGGGAAGGGAAAGTGAAACCCCCCCCTCCCCCAAAAAGAAAATCTGGGAATGGGGAGGGAAAGTGAGACCCCCCCCCTAAAATCCAGGGAAGGAGGGAGCAGGGAGACCCCAAAATTTGAGGGGGGTCCCCAGTAGGGAAAAGGAATTCTCCCCCCCAAGTTCTGGAAGGGTCAGGAAGGTCCTGGAAGGGCCAGGGGGTTCCCCCCCCAGTTCTGAGGGTCCTGGCAGGGTCAGGAGGGTCCTGGCAGGGTCAGGAAGGTCCTGGCAGGGTCAGAAGGGTCCTGGCAGGATCAGGAGGGTCCTGGCAGGATCAGGGGGTTCCCCCCCAGTTCTGAGGGTCCTGGCAGGGTCAGGAGGGTCCTGGCAGGGTCAGGAAGGTCCTGGCAGGATCAGGGGGTTCCCCCCCAGTTCTGAGGGTCCTGGAAGGGCCAGGGGGTTCCCCCCCAGTTCTGAGGGTCCTGGCAGGGTCAGGAAGGTCCTGGCAGGGTCAGGGGGTTTCCCCCCAGCTCTGGGGGTCCCATCAGGATCAGAAGGACCCCATCACCCCCACGGGAAGCCCCCCAAGCCCCCAGACTCACAGTAGAGGATCTCATAATCCCCCGAGTTGGACATGATGAAACGGCCGTCCTTGGACCAGTCCAGGTGGGTGATGAAACTCGAGTGACCCTGGGGGGGTGGGGGGGGATCATTGGGGGTTCGGGACCCCCCAGAGCCCCCCCAGAGACCCCCCCAGACCCCCCAGGCTCACCGTGCAGCGGCCAAAGCGGCTGAGCTTGCGGCCACCCTCGGCCACGCTGTAGATGTAGATGAAATTGTCGTGGGAGCCGATGGCCAGGAAGGTCCCGTCTGCAATTTGGGGGGGACACGGGGTTGGGATGGGGGTGTCTCCAAACATTGGGGAGGGTTTGGGGGGTCCTAAACACTGGGGAGATCTGGGGGGGTCCCCAAACATTGGGGAGAACTGGGGGGGTCCCCAAATGCTGTGGAGGGTTTGGGGGGGGTCCCAAACATTGGGGAGCATTTGGGGGGGTCCCCACACATTGGGGAGGGTTTGTGGGGTCCCAAACATTGGGGAGATCTGGGGGGGCTCCTCATGATACGGGGACAGGGAAGGGACAGGGTTGGGACCAGTTTGGGACCAGTTTGGATCCAGATTTGGGGCCAATTTGGGGTCAGTTTTGGGATAGTTTGGGTCAGTCTATGGACAGTTTAGAGCCGGTTTAGGGACAGTTTGGGGACAGGGTTGGGGACACTTTGGGGACACTTTGGGGTCCGAGGGGACACGCGGGGCTCACCCGGTGAAAACCGAACCACCGAGAGCTGCTCGCTGCTGTCCGAGCCCCCGGCCAGGAGCTGCCGAGTGCCCGTGTCCAGCACCAGCCACCTGCGGGAGGGGACAGGGACAGGGGACAGGGATGGGGGACAGGGATGGGGACACGGACAGGGGACAGGGACAGGGATGGGGACACAGGAATGGGGACAGGGACAGGGATGGGGACACGGGGACATGGGGACAGGGACACAGGGATGGGGACAGGGATGGGGACAGGGGACAGGGACAGGGGGTCAGGGACACGAGTCGGGGGGACAACAGGAATTGGGGACACCAGGATGGGGAGGGGGTGAAATGGAGGAGGACACGAGGACGGGGGGGACATGGGAACCACGGTC